>NC_087294.1:11357500-11657500 GCF_015220805.1 Pogoniulus pusillus | reverse complement strand
TCTGCCCCAAGGACTTGTTTGCCCATATTTTGACAGTCCATGAAATCTTTGACACTGAGACCTGTCAAGTATTAACAACTTTGCACTGTGCCAAACTGACTCATCACTTACTACTTTCATCTTTTTTTTCCTTCCAGCTTTGATGTCGATCATTCAATCAAAATAATAATAATAATAATAATAAACCACTCAAGATCTCCATCTGAAGAAGTTTAAATGGGGCTTTCTGACATCTTTTTTACTTGCATGTTGGGGTTTTTTTTCTGTGTACATTCTATGTTAATAGATTTGTCAGAAGTCAAGATTTAACACCCGTCTGTTCTATTGCTGCAGACCTGTTGCTCTGGGTCATATTTTATGCAAACAAGGGTATTGTTAAATCAGCATAATTAACTTGAAAACGTCAAAGTAGGTCATTAGCTGCTGCTCAGATTTTTAACAACTTTTTTCCAACTGATTAGTCATTGCTCTGAAGTCAGAAACCTCAGAATTAGGGGTTTTGTTTTTTTTTTTTTGGTTGGAAATAAAATGAAATTCTTTCTATGCTTAAGTGCAATGCAGTGAATCATAGAATCAAACAGGTTGGAAGAGACCTCCAAGATCATCCAGTCCAACCTAGCACCTAGACTATGGCACTAAATGCCTCATCCAGTCTTTCCTTGAACACCTCCAGGAACAGTGACTCCACCACCTCCCTGGGCAGCCCATTCCAATGGCAAATCTTATTACTATTTTTGGTTTTCCAATTTTACTTGACACTTGAAACAGAAACTTACAGATTAGGCCTTGAGTGACCTGTTCTAGTGGGAGATGTCCCTACCTATGGCTGATCTTTGAGGTCACTTCCAACCTAAACCATGCTATGATTTCATGATTCTATGATAGTGATTTTTTTGAAGGAAGTGGTAAGCAAAACATAGAGAAGTTACAGTTATAAAATAAAACAGGCATGTAAACAAGAAATAAAAGATGTTTTCTTGGAGAGAAGGCTGGAAATATACCTGTATAGAGAAGCAAAGATACCTGCTGCAGAGATTAATATCTTAGGGCTCAATTCTACATTTACCTGCACAAACGTAGTCTAGGGGAAAATGAGGAAGTTGGTAGTTGTTATACTCATTTCTTTGTTTTTCAATAACAGACTCATAAAGTCTTTACCAGATGAAGACAACTCATTTGACTAGTATGATGAAGCCATAGAAGTGTAATTGCCCAATTGTAAATTACCTGGATTTAGGTAAAGAGTGAAAGCTCTATAGCTTTTGTGAGAGATCTACAGCGCTTTGATAAAGTTCATTTCTGAACCAACACTTTATGCATGTATAGTGAAACAACTTATCAAGGTGTCTGCAACACAGAGGGGTTTTCCTAACACACACACACACACAGAGCATGCTCCCAGACAAAGTATAACCTACATCTTGATTTGACATGTCCCAGTAAGGTCGCTCTCCATAAGACATTACTTCCCACATAACTATTCCATAACTCCACACATCGCTGGCCGATGTAAATTTGCGGTACTGGATGGCCTCTGGAGCTGTCCACCTCACTGGAATTTTTCCACCCTATTTAAAAAAAAAAAAAAAAAAGACAAAACAACATAAAAAAAATGAGAGAAAGAAAAACAAACAAACAAACAAAAAAACAAGAGAGAAAGAAATGTTGGCTTTTTTCTCCATCATCTTTCCATGCATTCCTGTGTGACCTGAGCTAGGTTGTTTTGCCCTGCTCTGGCAGTGGGATTGGACTTGATGATCTCTTTGGGTCCCTTCCAGCTCCTGAAATCCTGTGATCTCCTGTGGTCTTCTGCAGAATACTATTTACTTTCTACAACATCAGAACCAGTATTTATATTGCCTACTATACGTGACTGGGGACTTTTCAAAGGAAGTTTAGGCTCTTAAAAGACTTGGACATAGAAACTTGGATACCTATGTAAGCTAAGTTGGATGCATTTCTCTGATAGTGCTTCTCTGTATATTGATTTTAAGGGGCTGCTTAGATATCTGATTTACACTAGTCATTTAACTCCTGCCTGGCTGAAACTAGATGAAGGGAATCATCCTGTTCTTATAAAACCCACTGATTTGTCACATGGCTCTTCTGAAATCTCGGTCTGAGGTTTTTAAAACAGGATACCACTTCGAGCCCAGCAGCAGGAGTGACAGCCATGAACACCGGTGTGGTTTCCTGGATCCCTGCGCCTGTTGGAGCAGATTCCAGGGGCCTCTCCTTCCCTCAGCATGAGAAAATAGGTACAATGAGGCCCCACGGGTGGGAATGTGGAGCTGGCTCAGCAAAAGAATAAAGAGCATAGTGTGCTTGATGAATGCTTATTTAAGCAAAGTGTCCCACCCAAAAGTAAGGGAAAATACAGGAGTTGAGCTTTGTCACAGTCTAGCCTCAAGCTAGTCAGCCTTTTGGTGAGATAAAAATCTAGTCTGAAAAGCAGTAATAGCCTACAAATATTTTAATTGACTCACGGCAAATGAGATGATTAAAATATTTATGGGTAAAACTCTCCCATTTGTTCAAACACAAAATCACAAGGAAAGGAATAACCCAAAAAACACTGTGCAAAATTGGTAAAACTTCACCAAATGAAAATATATGTTTTTAGAAAAACACCACTCCCTAATTAGAGCCAGATTTCTGCACATATACTCTTTTCCTTTTTCAGTGGTTAACATTTCCCAAGCTGCTGATGTGTTCTCTTATCCCTACTATCTAGAAGATCGTCTTTTTCTTAACAACCGCATCCCAGAACTACTAAACCCCACAGACTTCTCTTACGGTAGTAGTGTAGACAGCCTCTGGATCATCTTCTATAACTCTGGAAAGGCCAAAGTCTGACACTTTACAAACAAGGTTGCTGTTGACAAGGATATTGCGTGCTGCAAGATCCCTGTGTACGTATCCCATATCGGCCAAGTATCTCATTCCGGCAGCAATCCCTCTCAACATTCCCACTAGCTGAATGACTGTAAATTGCCCATCATGTTTCTGGAGGGGGGAAAAAAAAGGAGCAGCAATTCCTGTTAGTAGAGCTGAAAAGAGAAGTAAGAATTAGTTTTACCAAGTCCCTTTCAACCCTGACTGATTCTATGAACTTAAGCTTTCTGCATATTTACTACTTCTGTGGCAATGCATCCCGAGGCAAAGACACTCACTTCAAACACAGGTTTTATTTTCTTCAAAGAGATATGTGTGAGTAGTTAATGTACTAGAAGTAACAAAAGTTGCCAATCACTAGAAATTCCTGGCTAAGACATAGAAAGTCTCTTCCAAGAGAGATTACCTGATGCACAGCTTTTTATAGTTTGCCTCCATGTTTTTCATCTCTCAGCATTAATTAATCGTACAAGAAAATAAGAACTATCTCCTTCTGGAGCCCTAGCTACTGATAATTTTATTCATAACTTGAAGTTCATCAAACAAACAATCTTTCTGTTCCCTATAAAGTCTTTATACACTTTAAACACATATTTGTAGTGTTTATACACTTGAAGTGGTGATAGGTTGGACTGGATGATCTTGGAGGTCTCTTCCAACCTGCTTGATTCCATGATTCTATGATTCTAAGTGCTTATACTTTAGTAGTTCATACTATCTTGTACACCTGGTAAAGAGTCAGCTCAAAACACACTCAAAAGTTGTCACCTTGTTAGCTTGTACTTCTTTTCCCCTTTGTTCTTCTCTTAAACACTACCATAGTCCATTTAGGGATTCTTGTATGCTGATTTCCACCATGCTGACCCAATAAAATTCTGCTCCCAAAAGGCAGAAAATTGGCTTCAGGTATCAGTGGTTTTAACTTCAGCTGATGGCAATAATAAAACACACCAGGTCTATGTCACATTAAATCACTTAAGTTCCTAGAACGTTCCCATGTGATCCTGTCTGATCCTCTCATTTCTGGTCTGGCTTTGCTGAAGCAACGTCCAGGGCTGGTAGTATTTGTCAAGCTCCATTTCAGGCTAAAAATAATTTTAATTATATGGATATCATGCATGTATACAATTTACAAGATCTGGATGTGCTGGAACATGTCCAGAGAAGGGCCTCGAGGATGATCAGAGGGCTGGAGCTCCTCTCCTATGAGAACAAGCTGAAAGAGTTGGGGTTGTTCAGTTTGGAGAAGAGAAGGCTCCCAGGAGACCTTATTGTGGCCTTCCAGTATCTGAAGGAGGCCTACAAGAAAGCTGAGGAGGGACTTTTTAGCATGTCAGGTAGTGATAGGACTGGGAGGAGTGGATCCAGGCTAGAGGACAGCAGATTTAGATTAGACATTAGGAACAAGTTCTTCAGCATGAGGGTGGTGACACACTGGAACAGGTTGCCCAGGGAGGTGCTGGAAGCTCCATCCCTAAAGTTTTTAAGGCCAGGCTGGATGCGGTTCTTGGCAACATGATCTAGTGTGAGGTGTCCCTGCCCATGGCAGGGGTGTTGGAACTAGATGATCCTTAAGGTCCCTTCCAAAGCTGATAATTCTGTGATTCTCTATGCACATATATAAATAATTTTCTTTTCAAACTGACTGTATATAATAGAATCATAGAATCAAGCAGGTTGGAAGAGACCTCCAAGATCATCCAGTCCAACTTATCACCCAGTCCTAGCCAATTAACTAGCCCATGGCACTAAATGCCTCATGCAGTCTTTCCTTGAACACCTCTGTCACTGTAAATATGTTTCTGTGTATTTTTATCTTGGTACTCACTCTAAGAAATGCATCTAAGGCCCCGTTCTCCATGTATTCTATTACAATCATGACTGGTTTCCCTGAAAGAAAAAAGACAGATTTAGTTTGAGAAACTGTAACACAAATGGAGTGCCTTTTTTTTTCTTGGTATAAAACACATGTTACTCCTTTGGAAGACTGAATGGTTGAGACAATGAACATTTCTGAAGGCCTCCAGCACTAATAAGTTCTTAAATGTCTGCATGGAATGCGGTCATGATTCACAAAATTAAACCATACAAATCAAAATGTCAGTGTGTTCTCCTAACTCCTGCTGTGTGAACAAGGCTCTGGAATAATGACACTTCAGATAATATGAAAGGACATAAGAAACCTTATCTTTCTTCATGGTCTTTGAAGCTAAATGAAACTAGAAAACAGTCTATTTCAAAGCACTTCATCTTTTAATCATGCATGCATCTTGGTTGTGTTTTTTTTCCTTAGGTTGCAGCATAAAGTAAGTATTGTTTTAGTTAGTTACGCATCAGGAGCAAATCCATTAAGGGTGTGCAGCCTGTTTATAATTTGAATCTTTGACCACAAATAAGCTCAGGCAATTTCTGCCACTATGCTGTCACTGACTGACGGACCGGCTCGCTGCTTACCTCTGGTAACTACCCCTTCTAAGTGAACAACGTTGGGGTGGTCGAACTGCCCCATAATGCTTGCTTCACACAAGAAATCTCTCCTTTGCTTTTCAGTGTAGCCAACTTTCAGAGTTTTTATGGCTACTGCAACATCTCTCTTGCCAGGAAGCTTTAGACGTCCACTGCACACTTCACCAAATTCTCCTGAAATGAAATAGATCAACATTGATTTACTCTGACTGTAACAGCAATATTCTTTTTAGGCCTTGATACAAGGGGCTGCTTAACTATGTGCTTAAACTGAACATCAGGAATGTTCAAACTTTAAATGCATTACCTAGAATCATAGAATCAACCAGGACTGAGGAGACCTCCAAGATCATCCAGTCCAACCTAGCACCCAGCCCTATCCAGTCAACTACACCATGGCACTAAGTGCCTCATCCAGGCTTTGCTTGAACACCTCCAGGGACAGTGACTCCACCACCTCCCTGAGCAGCCCATTCCAATGCCAATCACTCTCTCTGGCAACAGCTTCCTCCTAACATCTAGCCTAGATTTCCCCTGACACAACTTGAGACTGTGTCCCCTTGTTCTGTTGCTGGTTGTCTGGGAGAAGAAACCAACCCCACCTGGCTACAACCTCCCTTCAGGTAATTGTGGACAGCAATAAGGTTCCCCCTGAGCCTCCTCCTCTCCAGGCTAAACAATTCCAGCTCCCTAAGAATGCATTTAAAGAATGGTGAGCTTGTGGCCTTTCAGTACGTGAAGGAGGCCTACAAAAAAGCTGGAGAGGGACTTTTTAGGCTATCAGGTAGTGCCAGAACTAGGGCGCATGGAGTGAAGCTGGAGGTGGGGAGCTTCAGACTGGACGTGAGGAGGAAGTTCAGAAATCTGGTGTGATCAGGACTTAAGTGCATATACACAGTACCAAAATGTCTGACTGGCAATGACCAGAGGAATGCTTGGAAATGGCCTGAGTGCCTGAAGAGATAGATGTTGAAGTGTCCTAATGGGTGTGTTCTGAGAAATCTTATTCAGGACAGCATCACTAATCCAAAACTCCTGTCACTTATGGAAGGGAAAAAAAGCAGTACCTGGGCCTCAGCTTCACAGTTCCCCAGCCAGAAGGGTAGAACTTTGACTGGACCTTAGTATTTCCAACTGACTTATTTGGGCAAATCTCCACTGAGTCTCCATGAGTCTCATAGGAGGTGACTGCATAGAGAATTGAATTCCTCTCCCTCCTGTTCTACACTAGCTGAATTAAGGTTAGCTCCAATAAACTCCATATACCTCTGTTAACACCACACTGTACTTGATCTAACTGGACAGACAGATTACAACTGTTCCTGCCAGCACAGGTAAGGCTGTCCTTGTGCACTGCAGTCGTGGTCTGCATATCCATGTCACAGCTATGGAAACCATGAGGAATGGCTGTAACATAGACAACAATTAGCTGCTTGCACCCTTGGTTTGGTGTCTTAACCTCCCTTCTGCACTTCATTAGCAATACAGGTGACTAGTAATGAATTCACCACTCACCTCATTCACAGCTCCTACCCACAAGAATTTACTAAAGGATAACTATTTCTCTAGCAAGACCTCCTAAAATTTTGTTCCACACTGAAAACAAGACATAAGTGTGTGTGTGTGACATTTCAGAGCCAGGTAATTAGGGTACTTGGCAAAGGAGACACTAAGGATTAACTCCTTTCCAGATGTCTGTGATCTGATTTTGATTGATATCCAAAAGCAGATCATTCACACTCCAGCAAACCAGAAACTTGAATTTCTATATTGTCCATTTCAGGCCAAGATGCTAGCCAACTACTTTTCTTCCCAAGAAAACAGTATATTTGTCTGAAATAATGCCCCAAAATGTCCATAAAATATGACAGTAGTAGGACTACTGCAGAGCCACAGGGCTACTAGCACAGCACGACACCAAGGGAAAGGCTAAAACAAAAATGTGTGATACAAACAAGGGCTCAACATAGTGGACATCATATTCTGTATCTGACAGGTGGCTGCAGCAGGATGGTAATGAAAGTGTTGGCAAGGAAAGCACATATCCCTCACACAAACTGAGCACAAAGCATACTTGCACCCTGTTTGTCTGAGAGAGACATGGCACTACTCAACAGTTGACATAGCCAGCACTGAAGATGCATATTGAGACTTCTAAGTTGCTTTTCTGGTGATGTCCATAGCAGATATTCTATATTTTCCTTTGATGTATGACTTTCAGCTGCTTCTTTGGGTCCTTACTATTCTGTTTTATTCCTGCACTGCATCTCATCTCCCTCCAATTTTTAACCTACATCAATAGCTTAATGCCATAGCTAAACTCCATACCCAATGTGCATTCACCATATCACGTCTAATTAACTTTCTTCACAAAAACTACTGACACACAGTCCAGTTTGTCTGCCTTTTGTTTTTGCCATCAGTTACACTCATTACAATCAAACAAAAATTTGGATTTTGCAACTGGAGCATTTTCAGCATTTTCCTCAGAAGGCATTGCCAAAGTCCACCTGAATTTATCTTTGTGCTGTGAACTGTGGCTATGCTGATAGGTTTTTTTATCTCATTGCACAAGCTAAAGCTCAGTAATTTCTGTTTCCTAGATTCTGCCATTCTAGACTCACAAAAATGACAAGTTAGCAAGGCTGGATTCTTCTGCTCTTACTCATCTGAAGGAATAATTTGCTCAAGCAGTGCTGTTAATTTCAGTGGTACTAATCCTTGACTAAAGGCATGATTCAACACGAGTGAGGTTACTCTAAAGAGGCATTGTGAATTCAAAGTGCAAAGCTGGGGTTTTTTTTTTCAGAGGTAACCCAGCTGTAAACCAGAGACATTTCTTTTTCTCATTTGAAATTATACCACCCTATGTAATTTCCAGTGCTAAAATATAAGGTGATTTTAATAGCATTCTACTAATACTTTTATAAAACAACAGGAAAGCAAAGGAACATTTCCTTCAGGAATCCAAAGTATTTGATATTTTTCTTACCCATGGAAACTTAATTTCACCGCATGGAGCAGCGCAATAAAAGTGACACATATCTTATTAATGCAAACAAATGGAACTGCTTTTTTAGAGCACGAACACCATGGCTTAAGTAGGTGGTAGACAGTTCAAGAGGAAGAAAAGCAATGTAATGCTGGTGTAATTACAATCAATCACGAGAAGTTAAACAATAACCTTTTGTATTCATAAAATATCAAAAAAATAAAGAAATGGTAGAACAGCAACAAAAAAAAATAACAAACCAACCCCAGCCTTAGGGAAGATTTTGCTATACAGAAACAAGACCTTCATAGTCTCTCTTTAAAATTTTGTGCTGCAGCCAGCTTTTCTTACTCACAAGAACAAAAATTCATAGGTCAAAAAGCTGTTTTTCACAAAGGAGAGCGAGCAGAATTTTCACTCATGCCTAACACCTTTGCTCTGACAGGAATTAATAGGCAGCAAAACTGCCCCCTTCCCCCAATTACATTTTTAAACAGCAGACACAGAATTAGAAACCCACCAGCTTTCAATGTCAAGCAAAATTCTTCATTTACTTATTTATTTGTTTTTCTTGCTTTTTTTTTCCCTCCCCCTGCTTGTTTTCACATTTTAGAAGCGAGTGCAGCTTCATTGCTCTTAACCACTCTGGCAAATGAAAAAAGTTCTTCTGTACTTGAGGAATAATTATTTGCCTGTCATTATGATGTATGAGTTTCGATCCCAGCTAAATGGAACAGTTGAATCAGGAAGCCATGGCAGCCTTACCTGCACCAATCACACGCTCAATTTTAATACAAGAGGCATCTAGCTCCTTGGCGAATTGATGGACAGCTCTATTTGGGTCCTCGTAGGTTTCAGGGTCAATGTAGGTTTTGGTGCCTGGAAATTTAACTGTAATGATGTAAGAAAGCATGACTGTGATGAAGCAAAGGCACTTATTGTGCAGTCAGCCCAGGAATTTCATTATGCAGAGTGCTCCTTGGAAGAGTGAAGCTACTTCCACACTCCCTGAGTCAAGAGCTGCTCTGAGAGGCGACTTTAGTTTTAGGCATCATCTACAAGCACATCGACAGAAACAAACAATCTCATCTCTGAAAATGATTAACATTAACATCTGCATATCCTCCTTAAAGTGAAAGAAGTTATAAATATTAAATATCACTCAGTGGAATGAAACACAAGGCTTTAGCAAGAGCAAAAATTAAGTGGGGGAAGGGGTATAAGAGCTTTAGAGGAGGTGAAACTTTCTTTTCTAGGTAAAGTCAGGTTACCCTTTTTTCCCAGGTTGTGTAAACAGCATCTCTTTATGCCATCTTTATCTTCTAATGGAATTTGAAAGGCTCCTCCATCCACTTCAGCTTGGCTAAATTATTGAATACAGTAATATTTGCAGACTGTGGAAACAGTCAAGCTAAACTATGTCCAGCACACAGAATTTACACCTTTAAGTATGTTTCTTTCATTAGAATATGACTATGCAAAACACTTGTTGTCAGCATGTGAAGAAATAGGATGGGAAGGTGGACTTTGTGGCTCAATTGTTCCCTTTCTCAAGAACCTAAGGGAATAATTTGTCACAACTTGGTCTTTGTTCCCTCTTTTTCCAGGATAGTATGCAATGCAACTCAGGCAATAATAGTGCTCTGGACAATATGTAGTTTTATCCCTTAGTTTGTTGCTGATTCAGGAAAATTATTCTTTGTTCTTCCAGTGAAAGGAGAAAGTAGAAACTTCTGGTGAAATCAGGGCAGCTCAGGAATCTATTAATCAAGCAATTATTATGAAACAGATTTGGCTCACAAGGATTAAAGTCTTGAACCTTAATTAAATCAGTGAATTAAAACCCAATATGAAAATGAAGGAATGTTCCTCTGATATGCTGGTACACAAAAACGGGATCATAAGTTAATAGAATCATAGAATCAAGCAGGTTGGAAGAGACCTCCAAGATCATCCAGTCCAACCTATCCCCAGCCCTATCCAGTCAACTAGACCATGGCACTAAGTGCTTCATCCAGGCTTTTCTTGAAATACAAACCAAATAATTTATGATTGCTTTGCAACCTTTTAATTGAACTTAAAATATTTAAAATTTGAAAAGACACTGAAAAAGAATCTTTGTAATTATGCACTTTTGTTTCAGATGGTATAACTGAAGAAGAAAAAAGTCAGATGCATTGTTTGAGTCATCTAACAAATTTACAACTGGAGAAATTATTTTATGTGTTGCCTAGAGGCTGCTATCTGCCATATTATATATTTAAGCAGATGTTATTTCAGTTGTACTGAGAATGTAAAAATGAAGTTATATATGTTTATTTCTGAATACCAAAATAGACTAAAGAAAAGTAAGAAGAAAGCAATAGGTTACCTTCCTATATAATAGTGATTTCAGGAAGGGAAGTGGCAAAGGAGCCATCCACTTGTATTTGTGATAATGGGCCTGGATTGGAGGCAAACTTGTAAATCTCAAGTGGGCCTTTGATGGTTCTTTATTCAGGCTATCATAAAACATTTTGACTCATGCAGGTTATCCTGGCATACCAATGTGAAATGGCACTGGCCTGGACTTGAAGGCATTGTTAGGTAAAAAACTGTAGGAGGAAATCAAATATAAATCTGAACTGCTTGACTAAACTCTTCCATTGTACTTGTATCTTCAAGTGTATCACTTCAGGTCACAGAGAGCTGCAAGGGACTGAAAGGAACTACATGATATTCTACTAAATACAGTGCTTGAAAACTTGCTTGAAAGAAATAGTTATTTGTAAGTTTTTATGTGAAGTCATTGTCTGGTGCAAGCTACATTTCTGAGAATCCAAAGTGGTGCCTTAGTACAGAAGAAAGTTGTCTAGATGCTATGGAGCAAAAGTACACCAAACTGATGTTTGCAGCTCTGTGACCAAGCACATGACCACAGACAGTACTGGGTTCCATCTCATTCTGGGCACAGTTACCAAATGGAATTAAGCATTACACTTTCTATCAACAGATGATGCCATACTAGCTTGGCAAAAGGTGACCACCATGAGAGTGGTGAGAGCATGGAATGTGTTGCCCTGGGAGGTGGTTGAGGCTCCATCCCTGGAGTTGTTTAAGGCCAAGTTGAATGGGGCTCTGGCCAGCCTGACCTATGGTAGGGTATCCCTGCCCATGGCAGGGAGGTTGGAACTTGATGATCCTTGTGGTCTCTTCCAACCCTGACTGATTCTCTGATTCTCTGACTTCTATTTGATGCTGTAATTTCTAAAAGACTGTGTATGCCACTTGTGCTGACCGATTTGTTGGAGAACCAGATCTCTTAAAAGGAAACTGGGGGAAATGACCACTTAAAAAGTGTCACCATTTTGGGATCAGCTAGTAATCCTTAAGTAGCAGCTTACATATTAATTGATTGACACTTGCTGTGAAACAAAAAAGGGTCACCAGCAATGGCAATCATTTAGCTAGCATATTCCTTTTGTGCATATAGTGACATACAAGAGTACAGAGCTAAGCTATTCCTTCAAGGGCAGTTTCCAGAACAGTAGCATTGAAGTGACATCAGATTTTTGATTAATTATTCAGGAGAAGAGAAGGCTCTGAGAAGACCTTATTGTGGCCTTTCAGTATCTGAAGGGGGCCTACAAGAAAGCTGTTGAGGGGCATTTTAGGATGTCAGGTAGTGATGATTAGGGGGAATGGAGCAAAACTAGAAGTGGAGAGATTCAGATTGGATGTTAGGAAGAAATTCTTCCCCATGAGGGTGGTGAGACACTGGAACAGGTTGCCCAGGGAGGTGGTGGAAGCCTCATCCCTAGGTGATTTTAAGACCAGGCTGGATGTGGCTCTGAGCAGCCTGATCTAGTGTGAGGCATCCCTGCCCATGGCAGGGGTGTTGAAAAAAGATGATCCTTGAGGTTCCTTCCTACTCAGACAATTCTATCATTCTATGATTTAAATCAATTGCACTGCAAAACACATGATGAAAAAATTCTTATGCTATTACTATTTGCCACCTTTCTTTTCCCCCCACAGATTATGGATTGACTAAAATTTAATACTGCATTTAAGCAATTTAGGTAGCAGCACAGTCAAACTCAGGAAGCATGAATGAATTCCAGCTGATCTGATTTTTTTCTTTTTTAGGGTGGAAAGGTGAAACCTTGATCTGATTTTGAGGAGTTTTGGCTAGAACTGCTCATTTAAACAAAGCATGCATGGAGAAACTGTTATGATTTTGTGACTGGTGGCTACTATATTCTCTGTGTGATGTTACATTCAGATAGTAGCTCATGATTTTAAGAGATGTAAAAGAAGATAAACCATATTGCTTTCATTAGGGAAAAAAAAGGGCAAAATAAAACAAACTAATGTGTTTAATCTACAGCTGCAGCTACTGGCATACAGCAAAGGCTACATACAGCATAGCATGATTAAATGGCAAGTTCTACTGATAGGAGAGCTATCAGGTAAGGGAGAAGACTGGAAACCCAGGCACTGTTGTTATCAGTTATGGGAGAAGACTGGAAACCCAGACACTGTTTGTGTCACAACTTATGCTCAGTATAACTTATTGTGGTCTTCCAGTATCTGAAGGGGGCCTACAAAAAAGCTGGGGAAGGAGTTTTTAGGATAGCAGGTAGTGACAGGACTAGGAAGGATGGAGCAAAGCTGGAGATGGGGAGGTTCAGGCTGGATGTGATGAGGGAAGTTCTTCAGCAGGATAGTGGTGAGAGGCTGGAATGGGTTGCCCAGGGAGGTGGTTGAGGCCCCATCCCTGGAGGTGTTTAAGGCCAGGCTGGATGAGGCTGCAGGCAGCCTGATGTAGGGTAGGGTGTGCCTGCCCATGGCAGTGGGGTTGGAACCAGATGATCCTTGTGGTCCCTTCCAACTCTGAATGATTCTCTGATTCTATAACTCTACTATGTGATTTGCAATTTTGGAAGCTCAAAAGAACTTTCAACCTATTTTTATGAATTAATGTATTTAATCTACAGCTGCAACTACTGGTATACAGCAATGGCTACATACAGCATAGCATAATTAAATGGCAAGTTCTACTGATAGGAGAGTTATCAAGTATGGGAGAAGACTGGAATCTTGGGCATTGTTTGTGTCAGAATCTATGTTCAGTGTAACTCTACTATGTCATTTTGCACATTTGGAAGCTCAAAAGAATTTTCAACCTTGTTTTGTGAACCAATGTATTTAATCTACAGCTGCAACTACTGGCATGCAGCAAAGGCTACATACAGCATAGCACGATTAAATGGCAAGTTCTACTGATAGGAGAGTTATCAGGTATGGGAGAATACTGGAGACTTGGGCACTGTTTGTGTCAGAACTTATGTTCAGTATAACTCACCTATGTGAGTTTGCAATTTTGGAAGCTCAAAAGAATTTTCAACCTCGTTTTCCCATGCTTCCTGAGTTTATGGCTGATTCTAAACCAAATTGAAACTCTTATTTTTTTTTTTCTTGTCAAAATGATACTAAAACTGAAATGAGAAAGGCCTAAAACAGGAAAATAATTTTGAACCAGTATTTCGATAAACAATTCTTGCATTAAGCCTTCCTCTCTTTTTATATTTGCAATTGAATTTTCCCAGGGTTCTAGCATTAGTTCAGATGGTAGCTGTGATTTTAACTCTTAGCTAGGCAGCTGATTTTGGAGCAGGGAACAGAAATGAAGTACATAACCTTTTTTTTTTTTAATATATTATGTTTTTTAAGAGCATTATGTTTTGTAAATATTGATGCTACCCTATTCATAGTAGCAGAAAACAACTTTTTGAGCAGAACAGCTTCACTGTGACTCACATTTTATTAATCTGAGGTAAAAGATAATGTAGTCACTTAGCCAAAGGTCTCTCAGAAACTGCACCTTAGAGGGATCATTAGGACAGTGTGAAACATACATTCAAAGGAACCAAAAGAACAAGAAAAAGCAGAATGAAAACAACAGTATATCATGCACATGTACAGAAATAAAACCGTCTGTGTGAGCAATGTTGACTTTAATCTACATTTCTTTTGTGTGTTTTTACAGTGCTGAACTTCCCACTTGCTATTTACACAGCATTTTGGAGTTTTTTATGGCTTTGTCTTTCATAACAGTGTTGTTTTAGTGTTGTCTACATCACTGCAGCTGGGAACTCTTGAAAGAAAGGAGGGGGGAAAAAAAACAAAACACTTACAATGAAAGTAAAGTTCTTCATCTCCTTCTTGATCAGCTTTGCTATAGCCACAATGCCTGAAAAGAAAGAGCCCAGGTAAACAATGATTTACTTTACATTTAAAGTCCTGCCAATATCAGTTCTGCAGGCTGGGATTTTCAGGAGCTGGGCACCTAACTCCTGTAGGCCCTTTGAAAGTTTCAGCTATAAATCTCTTGTCAGTAAAGTTTTAAATAAATCATGAACAGTCACAATCAAAAGGCTTTTGTATCGAATACCAGTCGGGACAGGTTCTAAAGAGAAAATTCTAGTTCTAATGAAAAGCTTCTATGGATAAAACAGAGGATTAAAGAACTTGAAAGCAGAACACTGTTTTACATGAGGACATTCTTAAACCTACTGCTGTGCCCCTTTTTCTTGAATGTAAAGTCATTTAAAGGCTGATCAGATAAAGTGTCAGACTCCTCCACATGAAAAAAAAACCACTGAACAGAAAGAGGGACTTTGAGGAGTACAGGTAAAGAACCTGCTAGGGGTTCCTTTACAGCACATTTACATAGGACAAAAAAGAACATCTTGATTTAAGTGTGTCTTGCTAAAGGAAGAAGACAAACTGCATAATTGATAATGGGGTTTAAATTAAAGTAGTCCTTAGTAAAAAGGACTTCCATTTCAGTTTTACAAATGACTATCCCAGATGAGATTGCATCTGAAGAGTTCACAAGACTGAGGTCAGATAGGCTTTTGCAAGCTGCACATACCTTCGCCCGATGATGAATCCAAACACCATGAATACCAGAATGATGGTTCCTGCCACAGCAACCACAGCTATGATAATAACAGGATTCTGTTCACTGGAAACAGCCGTGGCTACGAACAAAGCACAGAGCAGAGATTAATTAAAAATTGTTCCCTAAAAAAAAAAAAGACCTGCAACAAAATTAAGTCAGCTGTCGTGAATTGCAGACTGTTTACCTTTGCCTGGAACAATTACATTGATAAAGTTAGTCTAAAGAAAGGCTTCAAGTGGAAATTCATCCAAATATTGGATGAGTTAATAATGGTCTGCAGGGAATAAAAGGGAGTGGCATAGCTATTAACCAAAAGCCAGCGGCAGCGCCAGCTACTTCCACTCCCTTTGACTGCTACTCTGCCTTTCCTCTTGCTCTGTGGTTGACTCCTACATAAAAGGGAAGGTCTGGATATCCCTCCAGAACTGGTCGATAGGACTTTGATAGTACCCATGAAACAGTGTCTTAACTGTAAGAAAAATGCTTGAGATGAAACACTACCTATTAACACACAGTTTCTAGTTAGCGTATTTCTGTCTCTCACTGCTATTAATCATTGCAAATCGTTGTTGTTATTAGCATTTGTTTCTGCTAGCAACTAAAAGGTGCTTCTGCATATGCAAAATGGAATTCTGCATGCTTCAGGGAGTTTACATGCTAAAATATCCACACATTATTGCTCTTTTTTATTCAGATATGCCAAAGCTATTAATATATGCAAATGTGTGCACGTCACTTTAATGTAAACCGAGGATGTAAATACTTAGCCTGAGAAACCTCAAGGTTTGTTAAATGTCTAATGAGGGTAGCCATGTACTCAGTCACATTAAATGAGTACAGCTGCACTGAACTCTGTGGAGTTTGTAACAGCGAGGACTGAGCCCAAGAGACTGAGAATAAAGGAGGAGACACCAGGCAGTGATGACAAGCAAGGGACTATGAAAATGTGAGTCATCTGTAAGCGACAGAGAGATAGAAAGAGAAGAGGAAACCCAACTGATAGCTGATTAACTAAGCTGTGGATGGTATGTTAAGATGGTGGCTGGTGGTAGCACTAACAGAACAGGAATGTCTACACATAGATTTCATGAATTCCACAGGATCAGGTTCCTGTTGCAGACTTCAGAAGTTCCCATAGAAACAAATAAACCAGTCTTTTCTTTGCCCTCTCTGGGGAGAAGTGAGCCAATCAACATGATTTATTTTTCCACTGACACTGGCCTATATCAACTGCTTCCCCTTCAAAACAGCAAACCCCTTGATTCCCCATCCTCTCCCCACTTCAATTTTACTTTCTAAACAAACTTTGTAAAACTTTTCTATGTTTTACCCAATGCAAGTGAGGATGAACTCATTATTCATATGGGTCTTTAACTGAAAATAGAAAACCCCAGGATGTTACTGCAGGCCTGCATATCCATATATGTCAATTCTGGAACTCCTAAGAGGAAATCAGTGGTCACTCTTCATGCATCACAGAATCACAGAATGTCAAGGGCTAGAAGGGACCTCAAAAGATTATTCAGTCCAATCTCCATGCCACAGCAGGATTATCCAGAGCAAGGTCCCACTGTAACACATCCAGGTGGGCTTTGAATATCTCCAGAGAGGGAGATCCCACAGCCCCCCTGGGCAGCCTCTTCCAGTGTTCTGTCACCCCCACACTGAAAAAATTCCTCCTCATGTTTCCATGGAATTTCCTCTGCCTCAACTTCCACCCATTGCCCCTAGTCCTGTCATCAGGCATCACCCAGCAGAGCCTGGCTCCATTCTCTTGGTACTCACCCTGCACATCTTTATAAACACTGATGAGGTGACCCCTCAGTCTCCTCCTCTCCAAGCAGCAGAGCCCCAGCTCCCTCAGGCTCTGCTCCTAAGAGAGATGTTCCATTCACTTAATCATCTTTGTGGCTCTGTGCTGGACTCTTTTAAGCAGTTCCATGAGGTCCTTTTTGAACTGGGGGGCCTAGAGCTGGAAGATGTTGCCCAGAGAAATTGTGGAGTCTCCCTCTCTGGAGATATTCAAGACCTATCTGGATGTGTTCCTGTGTGATCTGGTATAGGTGAACTTGCTCTGGCAGTGGGGTTGGACTAGCTGATCTTTTGAGGTCCCTTCCAGCCTCTGATTCTGTGAAAATGAGGGGTGTATAAGGCAACTGCTCATCAACCAGAACTCACTGCCTCTGTCTGACCTGGCCTCCAGCTCCAACATCACATGCTATTGCCAGCCCACTTTTATAACAGGCATGACATCACCTCAGGCATGACATCATGGCATCAAATATCTGGTTGGGTTTGGCTATCCTGGCTGTGGCTCCTCCCAGCTTCTTGTGAAAACTAAATTACCCTATTCAAACACACAAGTTCAGGTGGGGAATGTGACTATATGATGGTCACTATATATATTCTTGCATAAATCTCTCTCTCTCCCTCTCTCTCTATATATATATAATCATAGAATCAACTAAGTAGGAAGAGACCTCCAAGATCATCCAGTCCAATCTATGTGTGTACATTCACTGAATATATTTTCTAACACATTTAAAAGCTGCATTTAAAAAGTCACTGGAATAACAAGAAGCCAATGCCATTAACCTGCAGCACAGCACTAGATTGCTGCTCACCTGCACAGTACTTCACTTGTGGTATATTTGCTAAAAATGATGCAATAAAGATGTTCCTAAAATGTTAACAAAGCCTAATTTGATTAGCTTCCAAGTTCTGATAACAGCTATAAAGAAAATATGAGAAACAAATATTGATGTGTTAAGCAATCCTAGTAGAATTTAATGGCATTTATTGCCTTTTTACCAAGATTTGAAGCATTTCTAAAAGCCATATGTGGAAAATGGCAGATGGTTATCCTTGACAGGAATTATAGGCTATAGAGTCACAGAATTACAGAATGGTAGGGGCTGGAAGGAAACTGCAGAGGTCACCCAATCCAATCTCCCTGTTAATACAGGTACACCTAGATCAGGCTGCAAAGGGACACATCCAGGTGGCTTTTGAAAGTCTCCAGAGGAAGAGATTCCACATCTTTTCTGGGCAGTTTGTTCTGTCAACTTCACAGGTAAGAAGTTTCTTCTTATGCTTAAGTGAAACCTTCTGTATACTAGTTTATACCCACTGCCCCTTTTATTCAGTGAAAGCATAGGGCATTTTAGTTGGCATGTGCATATTGGCTGAGTATGTCACTAGATTATAAGCAGGTTTTCATCCCCTGGGTTAGAAAAAGAGTACACGAGTGTGGTAAGTGATGTATTAATTCCTGGATTTCCATATACTGATTGAACTCCAGTCAAGACTCTTTACCTTTGCTTAACTGTAATGGCTACCAGCATGTTTACAGTATTCTTCAGTGTACAAAATTGCTCAAATACTTAAGGAAGTGTTGGGGAAATAGTTTGGTCTACTAATTTTAAACCACTACAGACAATAAATTAGCTCATTAGAAGAAATTTTATGACAGATTATGAAAGACATGTAATTTGCTTTCCAGAAATCTACTCTGGGTTAAGAAATTGATTCTTCTGCCTGTATCTCAGGTTCTCATCCTGCAAACTGGGGATTCTGCTACTGACTCTTTGTAAAGCAGAACTCTAAGATGGAAGGAGTGCTATGAGACACAGAGCTAATAGTATTTGCAATAAGAGTTTATTGCTGCTATTATGATAATTACTATTTCAATTATTTCTGTTGGATAGGTGGCATTATTTATTATTGATAGTTTTCATATTCTATATGGAATCAAAACCTAGCTACTGTGTTTTAAGAGTACCTATAAATTGTTCAGCCTACACCTGGCTGCCATTAAGAAGATGCAACACTGCACGTCCACACTTTAAGTATGCTGCACAGAGTGCAGAAAGCAGAGCTGGAATCCATCCTGTGTGAACCTGTAGGCTATGTACTCTCAATTCCAAATGTGACCTGCTTGAACCTAATGACCCGAACAGTGTAACTTTGCTTGGGTCTACAAGAGAGCAGTGAAGCTGCCAGAGACACAGTCAGTTCCCATGAATGGGCTTGTGACTGCCAGGTCTCAGTGGTGGAAGAGTTTGTTTCTGAAAGCCCAAAGTGTGGAAAATTTTCTCTGAGCATGGGTGTAGACATCTACACTGGTTATGAGAAAAGTTATCTGTGTGATTTTCTCATTTGTTTCAGTATCATAGAAAGAAGAGGCTCTCCCAAAATTGTGTCCCTCTTCTGAGATGCCATAGTCAGATTCTCTGGTATGCTGTACTGAGAAAGTCTGTACTTTAGCTTCATACTTTCCATTGTGAGGGTTTCTGAGAGGTCTATTGTTCTTTAAACAGATTACAATGTCATACACGCGCTTTAAGGAAACCTAATACCTTTGTGGCTTTGCTAAAACAAGTTAAAATTAGCCAATGAACACAAAAAACACTAAGGGTAGGCATTCATAAATAAAACTATAAGGGGGTCTTCATGAAATCAAACAGGGAAAAAGTAACATGGAGAAATTTCTGGGTGCTGAAATCTTCTCTTTCCAGTTAGAGCAAAATCTATCAGAGGTATTCTGCTCACCACTACTCACTCACTTCTCTTGTGAGGGAAAAGAAGTGTGTGCACTTGCAGCCCAGAAAGCCAAGCAGAGCCTGAGCTGCATCAGGAGAAGTGTGGCCAGCAGGTCGAGGGAGGTGATTCTCCCCCTCTACTCTGCTCTGCTGAGACCCCACCTGAAGTACTGCATCCAGTTCTGGAGCCCCCATTACAAGAAGGATGTGGATGTGCTGGAGTGTGTCCAGAGAAGGGCCACGAGGATGCTCAGAGGGCTGCAGCAGCTCTGCTATGAGGACAGACTGAAAGAGTTGGGGCTGTTCAGCCTGGAGCAGGGGAGTATCTGAATGGGGCCCACAAAAAAGCTGGGGAGGGACTTTTTAGGCTCTCAGGGAGTGACAGGACTGGGGGGAATGGAGCGAAGCTGGAGATGGGGAGGTTCAGGCTAGATGTGAGGTGGAAGTTGTTGATCATGAGAGTGGTGAGAGGCTGGAATGGGTTGCCCAGGGAGGTGATTGAGGCACCATCCCTGGAGGTGTTTAAGGTCAAGCTGGCTGAGGCTGTGGCCAGCCTGCTCTAGGGTAGGGTGTCCCTAGGCATGGCAGTGGAGTTGGAACTGGCTGATCCTTGCGGTCCCTTTCAACTCCAACTGATTCTATGATTTGAATGGAAAAATAAATTAATTTACAAAAATATCATGTTAGAAGGACATCAGACAAGAAGAACTCAAAATGTTACAGCTAATTATATAAAAAAAAACCCAATTTTTAGTTCCATGGTAAAACAACTAATTGAAGCTCATCCTTCAAAACACAATGACAAAAGTCCACCTTCATACTGAACTTCATTCTTTCTAGTTTCAATAACATTGCTTGTGACTCTTTCCTTTCTTGATTTACTTTCTACTTCTACTAGAAGTCTTAGTTTCCTATAAAGCTAATAGTTTACCTGTAGCTTCCTCTAGTGTGGCAACATCAAGTCTGGGGCTGTAATTTCCATAACCAGCAGCAGTAAAAGCACGGATTTGGAAAACATACACTGTCCCTGGCTTTAGGTTATTAATAGAAGCTGAAGTGGATTTGGTCTTCACTGTTGAATAGGTCCTCTCCCTTTGATCCTGCAAACAATAAGACAAAAGATTAAATGACATTTACAGGTCAGACTTTTCTCCCAGTTGTGCATCAGCAGCTGACAGCCAGCCTGGGCAATTTATTTCAATTTGTTGAATGCTTTTTTTTTTCCCCCAACATAAAAAAAAAATAGAAGTATACTCTGTGGAGTACTACAGAACACTGTCAGTGCAATGAGGAGCTCTCAGTGCAACATAAAATTCAAATGGGATGCTCATGTTGTTATCCATAAAGCGTCCAGATGTAAAATGATTGCTTCTTTGGCTCTGATTATGTTTTGGGAAATTCTGATGAAAAAGGAACTTGACTGCTGCTTTCCAGGGGAGTCTGTGGGGTCTAAATGGGTCAAAGACAGAGAAATTCATACTTCTATGGTCAGAACACTTTCCCTATTCCCTCCTAACACCTTTAAGACATACAATACTGCCAATGTATAACTGGCTGGATCTCACTCCAAATTCTGAGGTCTTTAACGGAGTTTCACTTCTGTTTCTCTGACTTTTAGTCTTTTCTCAGGTTTTTGCTCTATGGCATCAAGAAAACCCCATGGAAAGAAGACACAGGACCCCCAGTCTGAAGCTGTAACACCAGAAACCCTCTGAGTAACAGCTCACTTTCAGATACTACAAAAGCTGTACCACAGATCGTTACAGTATTCAGAAAGCTCTACTTATTCATCGCAGTTACTGATCCAGATTATCTTTCAGCATAGATATTTGCAGCTCTGTTGATTTTTGGCGGCAGATGCAACCCCGATTTGAAGGGCAGAAGAGATGAATTAACCAACCATATGAATGCACCACATGACCAGAGAAGCATGAGCCGTACGAGGCAGTGCTAATGAGAAAGACACAAAGGCAAGGAATAAATCTGTAACTCATTTTGGTAGCATTTTGCCTGCTAAAAATGATGGAGAAGCTTTCCCTTTGCAGGCAGTAAAGCAGCAAAGGCTTTTGCTGAAATACAGGGTTAAACACAACATACATGATTTCTTTTCTGAGGTGCAGTAATGGCTTCTCCTGGGTCTTGCCCAGTCTGTCATTTGGACGAGCTCAACCAGCTCAGCCATCAACAAATTTTCATCTCTTCTCCAAGAGGGTTTAAATCATCTGCAAGTGAGGACCATGGTGGAATGTGTGTTGGTATGTGAGACAAAATAAGGATGTTTGAGGGATGAGAAACAAGCGTAAGGAAATCATAAGCAGTCAGATTTGGGACTATAAAGCACAGTGGAATTTCAGATTTGGGGTTTTGATGCATAAACGAGGCTTATTTGAATTGCCAACAGTTCTTGCATTCAAAATAAATGAGTAACAATGAAATCAAAATAACCTGAATGAGAAACCTCACAGGACAGGCTTACTTGGGAGATTTCATGCAGCTTTCATTTCAGCCCAAGCCAGGAGTGAGAGGGGAAAGCAACACTTATCAGAATATTTCAGAGCCACAAAAATGTTTGATTTCATTTGGATCCAAGAGGAGCTGAACGTTCAGATAATGGGTTTTGTTGGTTTGCTTTCTTTTCTTTTAAACTAATGGAACAAACTTAAACTGCCACTTTGTGAGCAAAAAACTTAGGAAGTACTTTTCAAGCTGAACTTCATTATTTTGGAAGGAAAAGAATTATCCAAGTATTAGTGTTGAAATCATCTCACCAAATTAAAGGTATATACAGTTGGTTTATCTGTTACTGTCCACAGCATGAGATTCTAAGTAGCATTTATGAACTTCACTTTAATAATGCTGGTAGCTTTCCTTCCATTACAAAAGAACTTGACCATCATTTCTTGTCTTTGCAAACATAGGAAAGAGGCAATGAAATTCTGCTTATTTAACCTAACATGAATATATAGGGAAGTTAATAAAAGCCACATACTAAAAACTGTTATACCTTGGACGTTAGGAAGTTTTTTGCAGAGAGAGTGATTTGCCATTGGAACGAGCTGCCCAGGTTGGTGGTGGAGTCACCATCCTGGAAGTGCTTAAAAAGAGACTGGATGTGGCACTTGCTGCCATGGTTTAGTTGATTAGATGGTGTTGGGTGATAGGTTGGACTTGATGATCTCGAAGGACTTTTCCAACCTGATTAATTCCATGATTCTGTGTGATTCTGTGAAAAGTCTGCTACCTTTCTTTTTCCACTACTCATTGAAATGACTTATTTTAACATACTAGGAATTACTTTGCATATTAAAAACTCCACATCTTTAAGTTTGTAGGCTTTTTTTTGGGGGGGAGGGGTGTTGTTGTGGGGTTTCTTTGTCTGTTTGTTCATTTTTAATGCAGAGAATAGTTTTTCCTTTGGTAAATACACAAACTTTGTGGGTTTTTTTGTTTACATGTATGGACTTTATTTGTGTCTGTGCCCACACGTATGCTTGAGGAACAATAATTGTCTGCATTATCTGCTAAAATTAGTAAAATTCATTTCAAAAAGTGTTTCACTATCTACACATAGCTGATAAATTTTGCTACAAGTGTGATTTAAGCAAACAACTTAAACCAGGAATTAGCACCAGCAAATAAACACTTTATTCCCTTACCAAATCATATGAAGATGCTCTGACAAGTGTATTTGTGTAATTCAGCACTGAAGATTAGATGTGGAGATATAAAGATCTTTTGATAAGTACATTTGTGCAATTCAGCACTGAAAATTAGATGTGAAGACATAAAGATCTTTTGATAAGTATGTTTGTGTAATTCAGCACTGACAATTAGATGTGACACCTGACATCAGAACCAATCTGGTCTGAATTTACTTAATTCTCTGATACCTCATAAACTGACAGGTTCTTTTTGATATAGATACTATTACCTTGTTTGCAGAGATGAAATGTTTTCACAAGTGATCACAAAGGAGTCTCTTTGCTCATTTCTCTGCATTTTCATCCTTTCAGAATGTTTTAGGAATAATAGGTATATGTTATGTGCTGAAGTGAATCTGGAGGAGCTACACTTAGCCTGGGTCCCATGACAAACCTACAGCTCCACAACTTGCCTTCACTTCTGCTTTCATCCAGCTTATGAGTGCATGTGGCCCTACTTACATGCTTGTCAGAATCTTTTTTAGTCTGGGGTACTTCAAAGTTATCATGAATGAAGACCTAGACACGCTGAAACGGATGGCAAAACTCCGAGTGACACAAAAAAGATTGCAATTTCACTCTACCGGAAACTGAGATCACTACACCTAATACTGAAAAGCAGCCCTCAATTCATTACTGTGTTGAAACAGAAATTTCATAGTGCTGGGACTTCTAAAAAAAAAAGGACCAATAAGGAATATTATCATCTGAAACTGTAGGAAGTGCTTTGGAAATTTTCAGGCACCAACTCAAAGCTGTCTACCTCGTAAGGAAATAACCAAACGCAGCCAAGAGTTGTATTTGATATATCATCTCGAGAATGTAATTACAGTGACACAGAAGGAAATGAAGCAAACTTAAAACAGAATGGAGAAGAGGCAGGAAAATTACACATATCATTGTAAAATATCCAAGGCCAACTTATTAAAAGCAAGAAAAAAAGGGAAAAAAGAAAAAAGTGGGGAAAAAAAGGGGCAGATTTCATTTTTAGGATACCAAAATACTGGGGTTGTTTAGCCTGGAGAAGAGGAGGCTCAGGGCACACCTCATTGCTGTCTACAACTACCTGAAGGGAGGTTGTAGCCAGGTGGGGGTTGGTCTCTTCTCCCAGGCAACCAGCAATAGAACGAGGGGACACAGTCTCAAGTTGTGCTGGGGGAAGTATAGGCTGAATGTTAGGAGGAAGTTGTTGCCAGAGAGAGTGATTGGCATTGGAATGGGCTGCCCAGGAAGGTGGTGGAGTCACCATCCCTGGGGGTGTTGAAGCAAAGCCTGGATGAGGCACTCGGTGCCATGGTCTACTTGATTGGCTGGGGCTGGGTGCTAGGTTGGCCTGGATGATCTTGGAGGTCTCTTCCAACCTGGTTGATTCTGTAATTCTATGACAGCAGTACTAATGACAGAAATTTGCTAGTTATGAAAACCAAGCAAAATCACCATGCCTTTGAAGAGACAGGATAGTTGCTGACCGATGGCTTTAACATTGTTCCAGACACAGTAAGCCAACACGAAGCAAACAACACATGCTTGTACATTACAGATAATCTTAGCACTTACTTTCTCATAATACTTGATTTCATATTCAGTAATGACTCCATTGGGATGCTCTGGTTCCTGCCAGGAAAGCTCCACGCTCCTCTGCAGCACTCGTTCTTTCATTACTCCACTAACTTGTGAGGGAGCTGTTTGGACAAGATGTGTCAATAAATAAAGAGCAAATTTGTTGAACGCCTAAAATCGAATGTCATTACTGATCTGCCCCATGCTGAGCCACTTTCATTAAGGTAAAAGAAAGCACCTTTTCATAGCTCACAATTCAAAGCTAATGAATATTCTAGCAGGACCCCATTACCGTTCATAAACGTAGAAAGGCAATAGAATTAAAGCGCAAACAGCCAAAAGAAAGTGTCATTGCTCGAGTTAGTGCAAAACTGGTGATGGGGTAGGAATAACAATCAGGTGAATTAATTCTGATCAAGATACAGCAAAGCAGATTTTTAGACTAAATATCTAAATATTGGATGCATATCTTTCTGAAAGGTGCACGCAAAGAAAACATAGTATTTTAGAAACAAGATCACATTTTAGGCTGATTTCGTCTAGCTGAGTTCAACTCTGCTTAAAAATAGCCTGTCACACTATTTGAATATGACACAAATGCAACATGATAACAACTTTAAAAGCCTAAGAGTCTCTTTTTCATTAGTTCCAACCTTTCCTGGACATTCTCTCTTTAGAACTAAGTTTTCCATATTTGGTCTTGATACTTTTGAAAGTGTGAAGCAATTTTAAAGGTAAATAAATAAATTGGACATTGTCTTCCTCTACCTGACTCTACAGAGACATATATGCACACTAGCATGCACACACTTAATTTCCTAATAAACATCACCCCCAAACAAGCACCTTTTGAAACAGAATAAACCCCAAACTCACAATATACAAGTATTATAGATCCACTGATTCTCATTTAAAGATGTGTAAGAGCCAAAGAAATAAAATGTGAAAGACTGAAAAATGAATTTGGTTTATCAGCTTATCCCATGTTTAACCAAAGGAGAAACAGAGTTTCAGCTGATGTGCAGGTTGAGCATCACATTTTTCCTCAAACATACATGACTACCTATATGGGTGTAGCACAGAAGTCCTTTTAAACCATAGCTCTTTAAACACAAAACCAAAACGAACCCTCCCCTCCAATAAAACAAAAGATAAATAAACAGCACCAAAAAAAAGCAAGCAAACAAAAGTAAGCAAACAAACAAAGCCAAACAACTGTGGCATTGGTGCAGGACTTGATCTTGTTCTCATTCAGTTCAATGAAAATAATTCAAGGGTGTGCCAGTGCTCATGCAAAAGACAAATAGGGTAGAGGATCTCAGCTTCCACAGTTGAAAGCAAAAAAGGCATTTATGTGTATGGTAACTCAGTCATATTTGGAAAGCAGATTCAGATACAGAAAAAGTAATTAAAATTAGAGATAAATTTATTTATATATATTTTTTTTTCCAGGTATAGACTCCAGTACTGATTCTGTACTAGAATGTTTTTAAAACAAAAAGATCTTCAGCAGCAGCTTACTTCAGAACTGTATGTAAACCTTTCACTATGTAAAATAATGCAGCCTTCAGATTAAAAACCACATTCTTATGCCATGCAGCAAGGAGGTGAATTTCACTTCTACTTAAAGAATAGAAAACTAAAGCATGCAGAATGCACATTTCTCTACCATTAATGATAAAAAGGTAATGATAAAGGGAAAATATCTACAGCACCATCGAGACAATAATCTTCTCAAAGGTGTAAAATTTTATTGTTGATTCTTATTTTAATTGTAAAGTTTCTATTATTATTATTATTGTTATTATTATTATTATTAGTGTAACATGTATATTCATGCAGGTTTTAAACATCAGTTTATTTACATCTCATTAGAAGCTCCACGAGTCCATGAGAATTAAGGGCTGAAGCCATGCATGCTAATTTTCATTATGCATTATTATGTTGTATACAATCAATATAATCAAACTTGAAGACCCTTTAATGCAGGTTGCCTAATTGATAAAACCATTAAATTGTATCACACAAACACCATGGCTGGATACACCATCCCAAAGCCAGGACCACTTTCATTGCCTTGTCTTGCATTCTCTTTCTAAAAGCTTAGAGTATTTTCACTCTCTAATTAATGAAATATATTCCTCTCTCTTTTTTTGTAGCTATGAGTCTGGAATGTAGCAAACTAATTGATTCTGTCTAGTTTTCTTTGCCATGATTAACCAGTTGTCTTCTTTGTCTAAATGCATACCACAGCATCCTGGCTGAATTTCTGAGGGGGTCATTACATGCCACATAAAATGTTCTGTCTTATCCCCATAAATGTTTCCAAATTGCTAACTTGATGTTTTCAGCTGTCCCAAAGTTGTTAATATTCATTCTTATCAGGAAACAATTCTATATTCCCTAGGTCACTGGAGTTCATTCGCAATGTTTGCTGCCCTTTTGTTTTAGCTTATCAAATTTTTTCATTCTGCTGGTCACAGCATTCATTTTTTTTAGGCAGTGAAGCAAAATGAAGTCGTTTCCTCTGGTAGTAGTTAACTCTATGTTTGTTGGGAAGGAACCACAATACACAGAAGGAGGAACAGAGATGGGGGCAGATTTTAATCAGGGAAATGAAATACATTATGCAAGATTCCTACTTAAGATCTCTACAAAACACACCACAAACAGGCATATTCCATTCTTAGGGAATTTCCATTCAAAACAAAATTTCAGTGATTTAACAACATCACAAGACAGCACTCAGAACTCTAAAATAAACACACTCCTAAATGTATTTCCTGTCAGTTAGGATCCTTTCTTTCAAGAATGGCCAGCTGGTTTGGGGTTTTTAGGGCTTGTATTTTAGGTTGGGTTTTTTTTCCCTTCAGCTAAAAGCGTTGTGGTACTTTTCATTACTAGAAGAACTGCACGAGGAAGAGGAGGAAGTCCAACCCTGCAGACTGTATATGCTGGTAGCTCTGAAGACAATTGTATAGGATTCATTGTATATAATTGAATGTACATTGAATATATGTTCTATATAATTCCCTTATCACATAATGTTCCTGAAATGAGGTAAGTTATACTTTTATCAGGGAAAGAAGGGGACCATCAAATCAGCTGAAGCCAAAGGATCCTCCTCTGCCAAGGTACACCAGCCTGCTGTTACTGCAAGGACATCTCTGTAAGATAGAGCAACCACATAAGCTGATCTATTGATGCCAGAGTCTAGCTGTATATGCTATCTTTATCCTGCTTTTTGAGTTGCATTTCTTCATCTGTGCTTAATGAGAGTGTACAGGTCAGAAGCATTTTGTTCTATAGTAAAATAATTTCCTCTGTATACTCTCTGTGCCTTTCTCACCGACTGATTTGCATTCATGTTTTATTTCTTTTGCTTTCCTGACACTTCCTTTTAAACCTTTATCCCACATCTCTATGCCTATCCATGTTAATTAACTAACAGCCTAGCTATGGTTTGGAAAAAAAACCAACCAACCAACCAATCCTGTTTGAACAAGAATCAAAATAGGCTAAAGTATAAACTTCAGCCTTAAATACAAGACAAAATATAGCAAAAAAAACCCCACCAAAAATCCAAAACAAAACAAAACTAAACTAAAATTCCCAAATGAATAAAACCAAGGGAAAAAAAATCTGTAATAGAATAATTTTCCCATTGCTAAAGCATATCATGGTGATGATGATAACTATTTCATGTGTGTTTTTTGTTTCCTTTATTTTTTCTTTCAGCAGTCTAGTTCTTGACACTGTACCTACAACAAAGTTGTTTGTGATAAAGACACTTCTTACAGCTTTTCTAGACAAGTACCCAGTCCTGAATGACTTGAGCATGCATAATCCCTGCTGCATCACTTCAGGTTACAAAGAAGTATCACTTGTCAAAATCATTATTTCCATAATATATTACACTGGGGGATACAGGCTGTTCACCATTTGCTATCAACTTCCTTTCTGATATAGCTCATCTCTTCTTTTTCTCCTTCCTGCTGACACAACATCTAATGCATCAAACACACACAGCCTCTCAGGGCTACCAGGCAGATGTACCTACACATGCTGCATAAGAAAGCACTTAGAGAATGACAGGCCTTCAGCACACTCATTCACCTTTTTAAAATGCTTCAAATATACCATTCAGCAAAAGGAAAATTGATTTTCACCAGGTTTCAACATCACAGCCACAGAGAAATATAAGTCTGCTGGGCTTTACTGATAAAGCCTTCAAGTTATATAGATTTCAAGCTGGTCATCATTTTCAGATCAAGTTATAGGAAAAAAAAGAAAAAAAGTTAAAACTGAGGTGTCAAAAAGAGCAGGATATTCCAAGGAAATAATGCTGTTCCAGAGAGAATATTGCATCTGGTAGACCGATGTGTTACATCCACGCTGCTAAGCCAAGCATATGGTGTATTATTAATGTGTGCAGATATTTAGGTATAGAGAATTGCAGTGATTGTCTTGGAAGGCACTGCTTTCAGTCCAGAGTCTCCAGAAAATGCTAGAATAGAGTTTTGCTCATTCTTTCAATCCTTAGCTGTTCTCTGGTTCTTATGCCTAATAATTTCCCCCTGATCCAATATGTACTTTCCAAAGGACAAAGAGAGCTGCAAAATGAAATCTTTTCCACTTTGTGTCAGAAAACAAAGAAAGAAAACCAAAGCACAAAACAAATCCCAAACTGGGGGGTAGGGGGGAAGTACAAAATACTTAAACAAAACAATAAAACCTGAATAATTGAAACATCTGAAGATGGAGTTTCACATAAAAGAGGAACTAGGCATAATGCAGCAATTAGTAGCACAAAATAATCTCTAATACCTTTTTACTGAAAAAAAGGATAACTCAGCAAAGGAAACATATCCATTTCTCTGAGATTCCTTAAGGATTGCATCTTGAATGTGTCTCACTTCCATAAGCAGTATCAGTCGCAGAGACTTTTAATTTGGTACTTAAAGTATCTCCAGGATCAGCATCCCTGGTGCTCAGTAGTTCATGTGTACAAAAAGGAAAAAAGCCCAACAAACTATCAGAAATCCTCAGAAAGAAGAATTCCAGCCCTGCAGTCCCACTTCATGGAGAAAGTTTCACAAAAGGAACAAGTGCTGCAGGTGCAGGACCAAACCCTGCATTAACAAATGCTATGAAATCTACCTTTGCAACTCCAGCCTCGTGATTTGTGACTAATGAATAAATGAGCCTTCCCTAGCCACGCTTCTATATTTCTCTATCTTATAATAGAAATAAAGTATTTAAGTCAACCCAAGCTTTGTCTTGTACTTTCTGAATCCAACAGTAACACTCACAGCAGGGGATCCTTACAGCACTTCCCAAAATACAAAAGAACTTTGGCTTCTGGACTTGTTGCTTTTCATGTCATGGAGATAAGCAGCAATCACTCAAACCCAACAGCTTTTCTTACAAAAGCAAAAAGATCAATTTTTGCATTACATCTTAGGGCCCAATGAAAGTTTTACATTACACACAGCACTAAAAACAGTTCTCTGCAACAGTGCTCTTCATCAGTTTGGAGAGGGGGGGAGGTATTTTGAGCAGTCAGCCTAAAAGGGATATTGCTAAGAAAGGCAAATCATGGAAAACTAGAGATATCATCATCCCAATGGTTACAATCTACTCTATTATTTCTCTTTTAAATGTCTTTGTTGTCTCCTTTTTAGGCAGAAAATTTCAGATAACAAAGTTGCTTTGACTCCACATCTATTTTAAGTGAGATTGGAATCTGGCATCTTGCCAACAACAAGTGAGAAATGAACCCATTTATATATATTATATATATGTGTGCGTTTGTGTGTGTAAATAGTAGTAGAAATTCAACTGCTGTTAGCTCTTAAATATTGTTCCATCACAGAATACAGAACTCCCTGCTCTCTGTTAGCAGTCCTGCACCAAGCTTATCCAAACGGCACCCTTCTGCTCTGGCTTGTGTGCTAATTTGCTCCCAAGAGAAGGTGTGTAAATGAAGTCATAACCTGGCCTCCCACCATGCTCTGGCTTGCCCTGAAGGGAAACAGGCAACAGAATTGCTGAAATTACTAAATAAGAGTGGCAGGCAGACAGATTATACACCTTGAGGAATTGCAGCTACCAATGTCAGGGGGCTGGGGTCAGCATGTGGCACCACACCAGTTTTTATGCTGGTCTGAAGCAGTATGCCTCAGGATACGTGCTCTTGTTCACTTCTGAGGAGCTGTCTGATGCACAGAGATGTCACCTGGCACAAAACCTTCACAAGGGTTTGCAGGTACTGAGTACATTTCAAAACTTTACTGTGGTACTTTAAAGTTTTTTGGAATATTCCAATAAGAGAAAGAACTTCCCTGAAAGTTCAGCATAGAATGTAAATAAATTACAGCATTGGTTGTGGAAGGAAAATAATGATAAGGTTCATATCATTTTTTCACAGAGAGAGTGGTCAGGCATTGGAATGGGCTGCACAGGGAGGTGGTTGAGTCACCAACCCTGAATGTGTTTAAAAGTCATTTGGATGTGGTGCTTGAGGATATGGTTTAAGGGTGAGCTTTGTAGAGTAGGGATAACAGTTGGACTTGATGATCCTGAAGGTCTTTTCCAACCTGAATGTTTCTGTGATTCTGTGATTCACTGGTTTGTCAGTTGGTATAAAAACCCCCAATATATAAACAATGTTGTCTCTTGGCTTTTGGGTGCTGTCACCGTTCCTTTGCTCCTCTCTGGCTCCTCCACACCAACCTTATACTGATCACACACGAGACTTGCTGATTTTCTGTCTAAGGTAGAGAAGGTGGCAGCATTGGCCCCTTATGGGCTTTTTCTTTGTCCAGGGGGAAAGACTGGAGTTCTGCATTATTTCCAATTGTAAATACATGCAACTATATTTTACATATATGCTTGTAAATTTAGCTTGCTGTAAAATATAGCTGCATCTTGCTTCCAAGCCATCTGAGCCAGACTGGTAAATATATCTCAGGAGGAGGGAATTTCCCAAGCCACTGCATTTACTGTGTAGATATTTTCCTTGTTTTCTCTGCTTTTTATAAAGGTACAAAGGCTTTGTGTGAAAACAAACCCATGAACAAACAAAATAGCAACAAACACACCCTCCCCAACCCTCATTATATTTATAGAAATTGATTATATTCATAGAATCACAGAATCAAGCAGGTTGGAAGAGACCTCCAAGATCATCCAGTCCAACCTAGCACCCAGCCCTAGCCAATCAATCAGACCATGGCACTAAGTGCCTCATCCAGGCTTTTCTTGAACACCTCCAGGGTTGGTGACTCAACCACCTCCCTGGGCAGCTCATTCCAATGCCTGACCACTCTCCCCATGGAAAACTTTTTCCTAATACATAATCTAAACCCAGCCCTGTCCCATCAACATATGTATTTATTATCAACATATTAAAATATAATAGATCAACAATATAAATCATCAATGTAAATTATCAACATATTTAAATATTATATATAAATCATAGAATCAACCAGGTTGGAAGAGACCTCCAAGATCATCCAGTCCAATCTATCACCAAGCCCTATCCAGTCAACTAGACCATGGGACTGAGTGCCTCATCCAGTCTTTTCTTGAAGACCCCAAGGGACAGTGCCTCCATCACCTCCCTATTATATATATTTAAATATGTTCATTTTAAATTTTAATCTATTTTTATCATTCATTATTTATTTAATTTTAAATAAATTTATACTCATTATACTATTAAAATTAGTACAACTTTCAGAGTCTCATAGTATGACAATGCTACTCAAGACATGATAGAGACCTGCCACAGCTTGTCCTTTGAATGCCTGAGGGGGGGAAAATCCCTTCATGTTTATATTAATAGTTTTCATTTTGTGTTATAAGATAGTTGATGAAAAAAGATAGCAGAAAACAATACAATAGCTATTAAACCGTACATTATTAAATGGATAGCTGGAAACTAATAAGATTTTCTTTTTTTACACTGAATTTCTCTCCCCTCAGTTAAATCTCCACATGACAAAGCAGCCCATGATAAAGGGTTATTGAGTACCACTGTATTATGCCATTAGTACCCATTGCTTTGGATCAATGACAGAGAAATTCCCCACTGTGTTTACAAGCTGTAGCATTCAAAAAGAGACTCAAATAAATCAGATATTTTACACTAACAATGTCCTACAGAGAAGCCATTTTAACTTCCTCTCTGACACACTTTACTTTCCAGCTCATAAATATAGCACAGGGTGCACACAATGCTCTTTAAGCCACGAGCAGAGGCACACACAGCTCTCTGGGCCACTTGGGAATGTCCTAGACATGGTAGCAGGCAATGATGTCGTCAAGAAATACCTGACTGCACTACTTCATCACATTTTTTGCCACTGTTTTTGTGCTGATCTACAGAAGGAGTTACCTGAATACTCTTGCAAATCAAATCATAAATGTAAGTCAAACAAAGAGATAAAATAACAGAATCTGGCCACCCCTACTATTGTTAGCTTAAAGTTGTAAGAAAGCTTATGCTCAAATAGCATTCAGGTTAGAAAAGCCCCTCAGGATCACCAAGTCCAACTGTTACCCCTGCTCTACAAGGTTCACCCTAAACCATATTCCCAAGCACCACATCCAAAGGACCTTTAAACACCTCCAGGGTTGAGGACTCAACCACCTCCCTGTGCAGCTCATTCCAATGCCTGACCACTCTTGCTATGGAAAAATGTTTCCTAATATCCAGTCTACACCTACCCAGTGGCAGCTTGAGGCCATCCCCATGTTCTATCACTAATTACCATGAGAAGACACCAGCATCACCACAACATCCTTTCAGGCAGCTATAGAGAGTGATGAGGTCTGCCCCCAGCCTTCTCTCTTTCAAACTAACCATCTCCAGCTTCTTCAGTCTCTCTTCACAAGATTTATTCTCTAGATCCTTCCCCAGCTTGCTTGCACTCCTCTGCACTATATCCAGCAAGTTTGTAGCATTTACTCATTGTCCATATATATATTTTATTTATCTGATGAATTGAAAATAAATAATGCTTTGGTAATTATTCCATCAAGTTCAAAAAATCACCAGTTGGATGCTGTGTACTCTGACAAAACTCTAGGGAGGGAAATGCATGAAAAGAATGAAAAAAGAAGAACTTACCACAAAGAAAAACAAAACAAAACAGTTCAGAAGGATCGGGGCTGACAGTTTGTCTATCATGTTTTGGTGTGGCTGTTCTTTCTGGTGAGAGCCTGTATCTATCCCCATTCTATGAACTCCCCTGCTTCTCCTGCCTGACATTTGGTACTGTTATTATTGTCATGTCTGTATTCCATTTCTTCCAAAACTGGAGACCTGGGCATCAATCAGCGCTGAACGGATGCTGAGTTGCGTAGCAAGTGACAACATCGACTCCCAAGGTATCCACAGCTCTTGCTTTGTGAATAAGTTTTGACATGTCAGGCACAAACTTGATTCTTACAAATGTGTTAGAGCAACAAGCCAGCCTTTACAAATAACAGGGAAGGGCTTTTGTTCTACTGCAGCATTTGCTTTCTTCTGCAGAAGAAATATTTCTATGTTAATTAGATTTTTCTTTTGTCCTGCCTTCTTTTGGAATTCACATTTCACAACTTGCCTTTTTTTTTTTCTTCTTAGGAGAAACATCTGCCACCAGCCTTGCAGTAACTCCTTGGCACACAGGTATTATTCCTCATCAAAGAAAACAAAACTCCTCAAAGATGAGGACACTCTTTTCCCTGGTGGGCTACTCAGACACATTATGTTCTCCTTCTGTCTCCAGTCATCTCTGCTGGCAAGTGTCAATTACATGCACAGGCATTCAGGAACGGAAGGATAAAGCACAATTTACAAATCCTTTCCTCTGGAAGTAGACAGGTGTAATGACTGAGACTATTTGCTGTAATTGAATTTCATGCTGTCATCTATTCAGTCACAAAAAGATGTCAGCTTCAAGGATGCTACTCATGGGAAGGAAAAAAAAAAGCCACAACCCCCACACAACAAAACATCAGCAACAAAAAAAACCTTAATACATTCTCATTGCTAGTTTGTAAATGATATTTCCACCTGAGTTTGACTTCCCTAGAAGTTAGTCTTATTGGAAAGTATGAAGTGTTCAGAACTGCAGCTTTGGAGGCCTACAGACTACAGGATCACAGGATCACAGGATGTTAGGGGTTGGAAGAGACCCAAGGAGATCATCGAGTCCAATCCTGCTGCCAGAGTGAATGAAGCTTATTATTTACAGCTTAGCAGAATAGACAAGCAGATAGTTACAGTATATACAGTTATAGACAGAAATAGACAAGATAAAAGGTGATACAGAAACACAACTGCCCTCCCAGAAACCTGAGTCCCCAGGAGGGGCTCTCAACCACCCCTTCACCTTCCCCCTACCCCTCTCAACCTTACCCCAGTCCCAAGGAAGAAGGAAGGTTCAGCCAGGGGGTTAGGAAGCAAAGTGGATTAACAGAAGAAAAAACAGAGGGTGAGGTTGGAGAGATGCAGCTCCTATCTCCCCAGCAGGAGAAGTGCCTTGTCTATGTTTTGATTCTTATTCTTGTACATCTCAGCAAGCCTATGAGTGAGGTAGACATCAGCCTTGTTTTCCTTCCACAGCCTGTAATCTAGTCCTTCTCACCAAAACATTCTAGCTAGGCTCAAATTAGCACATGGGCATAGCTCTGGCAGCAGCACGGATGGTGTTTGTGTGGAACTTAGGAAGAATTCCTTAAAAAAAAGGTGATTTCTTTTTTTAGGTTATAAGCCTGTCCTCCTTCTGCCAAAAATTTAAGAAAATATGTAAATATCCATCCAGAAATCTCTGTTACAGAGATAAATACCAGAAGTAAGAAGCCTGCAGTTAGTGACTATGCACAGGAGTAGAAGTCCATGAGCGACAGAGTAGGCACAGCAGACCTCAGGCTTCAACTCCCTCACTCAGGGCTCACAGAAGCAGTTTGCTGATCAGACAGAGGTCACCACTGTGAAAAACTGTCACTGACATAAATAAAACACTCAACATTTTCCATGAAGCATAAAAAATTCCATGTATATTCCAACAGCTGAGGAAAAAAATTACACAATCTTGTTTATTCCAAATGAAATCATTTTGGAAGTATGCACAACCTGTTTATTAAAAAACAAAACAACAACCAAAACTATTTTCATGCAAAAGCAAAAGGAAAATACCTTCTAGGGGGAAGATCTCTTAGAGGGATGTGCTTTAAATCTTAAATTTTAAATCTTAGGGGAAACATATTGTGGAAAGTGAGGCTGGTTGATACGGGTATGCAACTGAAATTAATACCTGCCTGTTAAGCAGTGATAATTAAATTCAGACATAATGCACACACTTAATAAAAGACATTAAAAACTTTCAGTTTGCTTAATATTTTCTATTTAATTTTCTTATATTGAAAATGTTAAAAAGTTAAAACTGTTAAAACTTGCAACAGGAGTAACACATTTCTAGGGCTTGGGTGACTAAACATGATGAATTGGCACGATTTTTGAGTAAAGGTATCCGTGCCATAATTCATAGCTCTAAACATTAATCCCAAAAGATCTTAAATATTCATGCTGTTGGTTCCCAAATCTCCTTATTGCTTAAAATAAGCTTTGATTTGGGGGGGATTTTGTTTATTCCACGGGAACATGCTCTAGTTCAATGTTTCTCCAGTTTCTGCTGGCTGGCAAACTTTGCACAAAGACTTCTCTGATGCAGAAGCTTACTAAACTGGAAAGACACCAATCATTTAATGAAAGCATTTACTATGTGGCTTCAAAAGCTGTACAGAATTGTCATCTTTTTACAGGCTTTCTAGTGGCTTCACCTCCCTGAATGTTATGAGGCTCGAAGGGAAACCCAAGTTCTGTATCGAAAGGTTAACTTCTTGGAGACTTAGATTACGAAAATGTCAATTGCACAAATTATAAACCCATTTAGCTTTCTGATTAGTTCCACTTTTAGCATACCATTTAGGGCTCAGTTCTGACCTCTCATCAATTATATTTCAGTTTAGTTGCATTGATTTTATCTACATTATCCTTGCTTTATAGCAATAGAAATAAGATCAGAATCAGGTCCTAAGGGTAAAGTAATTAAAAATGTAATTACCACAACTGATCATGGAACGTAGTTACATCATTAGTTGGTTACAACCTTTTCCCCCCTCACCCCCCCCCCCCCCTTTTTTTTTTCATAAGCAAAAAAAGATTAAAATTTCTTTGCCAATTTCACAGAGATAGGTTTTTACTCTTTTACTTCAGAAATAGTTCTGGATGGGATCCAGATTATTTAACTCAAGCACCCACCCTTTAGATGACTACAGCTCTCCTTTTGCTCCCTGTCAGGTACTTGGATGCACCCACCCTTTAGAAGAATACAGCTCTCCTTTTGCTTCCTATCAGGCACTTGAATGCACCCACCCTTTAGATGACTACAGCTCTCCTTTTGCTCCCTGTCAGGTACTTGGATGCACCCACCCTTTAGATGACTACAGCTCTCCTTTTGCTCCCTATCAGGCACTTGGATGCACCCACCCTTTAGATGACTGCAGCTCTCCTTTTGCTTCCTATCAGGCACTTGAATGCACCCACCCTTTAGATGACTGCAGCTCTCCTTTTGCTTCCTCTGACAGAAAGGTAAATATGCAGAAAGAGATCCTGCCTGTTTAAACTGAGACCCATAAATCTGAAAACATCTCCATTTTAAGGGCTTTGTAAACAAAACAAAACCAAACCAAACCCCAGAGCATGAAAAAAACCCACCAACAGAATCAGAACAGCCTCTGAGTCTGATTCTGTTTCAATTTTTAATGGTGTGAATAAGTAGTGACTGCACTGACTCCTTTCATCCTGGATGTCGAACTTGATAATCAATATCCAGAATGAAGGAGATGAAAATGGAGCTCTTTGCAGTAACAGAAAATGATGCAACATTTAGTCAGAAAGGTTAATCTTTAAAAAGAAATAAATAAAATCAAACCTGGGTCTATTTTATTGTAAAATTATTCACTTTATTGTATACTTTATTGTATTCTACTTTTATTGTGGAAAAATAAGGAGCATCGCATAAGCATTCTTGAGTGGTTTATTATGGTTCATTTTATCCTCAATCATGAACTTTAGATCTGATTCTCTGTTTCCTCACTCATAATGAAGCTACTGGGAGAGTGTTGTGTTGGTCTCTCCTTTAACCTGCATAAAACACATGTTGCCTTGTGAAATAAGAGTATAGAAAATAGTGTTTGCACATCTAACAAGTCTTTCCAGGTTGCAAAGGATACAGCAAAAGGGCAGTAAAATTGGAGTATCAGAATAAAAATTAAACTTGAGTCATAACCACACCACCATAGAATCATTGAGGCTGGAAAAGACTTCTGAGATCATCGAGTCCAGCCTAAAACTTAACATCAGCTAAACCATGCCACCAAGTACCACATCCCATCTTTTCTTAAAGCCCTCCAGGGATGGTGACTCCACTATCTGCCTTGGCAGTACATTCCAGTGCCTAATCACCTCTTCTGTGTGGAATTGCTTCCTAAAAGCCAACCTAAACCTGGTGCAGCTTCAGACCATGGCCTCTTGTCCTGTCACAAGTTGCCTGGGAGAAGAGGCTGAGCCTCATCTGACTACAACTTCCCTTCAGGTAGTTGTAGTGTGATAAGGTCCTCTCCGAGTCTCATCTCCTCCAGACTAACAAATCCCAGCTCCCTCAGCCTCTCCTCATGAGACTTTCCTTCCAGTCCCCTCCCCAGTCTCATTGCTCTCCTCTGCACCCACTCCAGCACCTCTATATCCTTCTTGCAGTGAGTGGTCCAGGGCTGCACACAGTGCTCAAGGCCTAACTGATGACAAGTACAAGGGCAGAATCACATCCCTAGTGCTGCTGGCCACACTACTCCTGATACAGGCCAGGATGCCATTGGCCACCCTATATTTTGAAGAAAATTAGTTCTTTCCTACAGAGACTGTGTAGAGCATTTTGCCATTACTGTTTTTCTGAAAGAGTCCTAATCTGCAGCCAAAATTATTGCTATGTACATGTATGTACAGCACAAAAGTTTTCACCACCAACATCAGAAGACTTAAATTCAGTATTTAGTGGAATCTTACTTCTGTTGGGCTCTTCAATTCAAGAGAGATGTTGAGGTGCTGGAATGTGTCCAGAGAAGAGCAACAAAGCTGGTGAGGGGTCTGGAACACAAACCCTATGAGGAGAGGCTGAGGGAGCTGGGGGTGTGCAGCCTGCAGAAGAGGAGGCTCAGGAGTGACCTCATTGCTGTCTACAACTACCTGAAGGGAGGTTGTAGCCAGGTGGGGTTAGTCTCTTCTGCCAGGCACCCACTAATAGAACAAGGGGACACAGTCTCAAGTTGTGCTGGGGGAGGTCTAGGCTGGATGTTAGGAGGAAGTTGTTGCCAGAGAGAGTGATTGGCATTGGAATGGGCTGCCCAGGGAGGTGGTGGAGTTGCTGTCCCTGGAGGTGTTCAAAAAAAGCCTGGATAAGGCACCTAGTGCAGTGGTCTAATTTACTGGCCAGGGCTGGGTGCTATGTTGGACTGGATGATCTTGGAGGTCTCTTCCAACCTGGTTGATTCTATGATTCTAAGATTCCAAGGCACATCACTAAAAGAGCAGCTCAGTTTACATGAGTTATCACAGTGTACAATGTGTATCATATTTAGATTAGGCAAGTAATTGGACATAATTTTGACCAACAGCCTATTAAATACTACAATGTTGAAGGCTGTATAGTCTAGAAATAGAAGCAGAAATAGGACTATATCCTGAGCATCAGTTTATTGCCTTACTCATTTGAGAAAGCTCCAGTGTAATTGTTTGTGCTCATGAATGTATTCTAACACACGCATTAAGAAGGGTATACATCAGAATCATGAATACCTCTAGCTCGATTTCTGACTGAATATGGTTTCACCAATGCTTTCAGCATGAAATGGAAAAAAAAAATAAATGGTTGGTACTTGAATTTCCCAGGATAATAAATACACTGAATGCTGATTACTCCTCCATAAATGTGTTATGCAAAAGCCCTCTCTTGGAAAATAGCTATGCTAAAACATTTAGAAACTCTTCTTGTAACCGTTCAATGCTAAAAACACTCAATCCACTCATTACCTAGATATGAGTTTCTGTAGCTCTTTACATGACCCCTACTGAAGGAGGTGGAGTAGTGGAGGGGTTACTTGACTAATTAAAGCTGTAGTGCACAAATGCTCAGGGATAATTAAAAAGAAGGGAAAACCCCCCAACATTCCCCTTTGTTCTGATTAGCCAATGGTGGTTGAATTAGTCATAAAATAAAGCTGACAATGATAAGGGCATGTCTTATTTTAAATCTCTACTTGAAGGGGTTTCCTTTTTTAAACCTTGTAATTTCTCTAATCCAAACTAAATTAAAGGTTTATGAAATAGGCATAGAAGTCAGATAATATAAAGAGCCATGGCACTTCTATAATAACATCTGTATCCCATGGGAACCAATCAGAGCTTTGCAGATGCAGTATGTGTGCAGATGAAAAAGGATAGATGCCTTCAAGCAGACAGGATTGCAAACTGATTTTAGAAGTGCAGCACCCAACAGGTTCATCTTTGTTAAATCAGCATTGGCTGCATACAGTTGGAGTGTTTAAAGTGGTGAACAATTTATCAACAAATGCAGTTCTTATCTGAATACAAATTTCATGCTTTCAGCAAGTGTGCAATACCTGCCTGGGCTGGTTCCATCTAAATTTGAACCTCAGATACTAAGAGTGAAGCCTCCCTAAGGTCCTTTCAGTTGCAGGAGAAAAACATCCTGAGGGTCATTTAGACCTTAGGGTAAGCAAGTCTTACGCAGGCTTTTAAGCTGGATTTTGTTGCTTCAGATATGCCCAGAGATGGAACCTTCACTACTTTTTTGGTAGGTCTCCTTCCCCATGCTACATTAGCTGTAGGGTTTGAGCTTTTAAAACAATTTTGTTATCATTCAGTTTCAAATGGGTAGCCTAATACTTTTTTCAGTGATAAAATAGAGAGATGCAAATTTCTTTTATTTGCATGACTTTATTACCCATACCTGGAAACTAGCATCCCCAATTTAAACTCCTGAATATATGCACTGAATGCCTAATGCCTAACTCATCCAAAAAGAAATCTAATCAAGGAAAAGGCTGTCCCTAAAAGACCTTGAGAGAGATATCTTATCTGGTACACCTCAAGAACCCAGCTAAGAGAGGCAGAACTTCCTTCTGAGGGAAACTGGAAGCATCTGCCACTTGTCAGGAGGTGAAGGCATGTCCTTTTAGAAGTATGATGTACTCAGATCAACTGAGTACATCAGATCAACTGTGTCAACACCAGACACACAGCAAAGTTTTACAGATGGAGTCCACCACCTTCCTGCTGCAGTCATTAGGTTTCCTCCAAGATCCCTAGAAACCTCTCACATCCCCTAGACACAGACATTGAGTTTCTCCCCTTAAACCTCAAGACTGCATTTGTCAAAACACATCTCTGTAGATATGAATGAAAAATTAGGACAGTGACTAATGCAGGTTTGTGAGGTGCAATATGCAAACAGCTGAGCTGTAGCAACCCAGCACAACAGCCACACACACGACTTAAATCACTGAACATGGACTGAAGTTACAGGATGACTCAGAACTGCATTTTAACCATGCCTTTTACAGTACAGCCAGTCTATCCAGATTACATAGTCTAGTGTTAAGAATGTATTTCTCCTCCTCTTTTTGACTTTGTGGCAAACTGCTGGCAAGAGGATTTAGAAGAATAACCAAAACAACAAAACCAAACCAAAAAAGCAAACAATCATCAATAAGGTATTTAAAATATCTAGAAGATTTTTCAACATCTGCATGTATTTACTAGAATCAGAGAATCATAGAATCAAGCAGGTTGGAAGAGACCTCCAAGCTCATCCAGTCCAACCTAGCACCCAGCCCTGTCCAACCAACTAGACTGTGTCATGAAGTGCCTCATCCAGGCTTTTTTAGGTCTTAAGTCCTCCACTTCCCCTTAAAACAAAACCAAACCAAAATCAAAACCAAAACCCAAAACTTAAACCAAACAAATCAAGAAAGAAAATCCAAATCTACAGCATTTCAGCACAAGATGGATTCAATTACTGTAAAATTATCCTACTTGCTCCTTTAGATTTCATATTAGTTCATAGCTTGGGAATATGGTGAAAGAGGGAAAGGAAGGGAAGGGAAGGGAAGGGAAGGGAAGGGAAGGGAAGGGAAGGGAAGGGAAGGGAAGGGAAGGGAAGGGAAGGGAAGGGAAGGGAAGGGAAGGGAAGGGAAGGGAAGGGAAGGGAAGGGAAAGGAAGGGAAGGGAAGGGAAGGGAGGAAAGAGAAGATAAGAGAAGGAAAAAGAAGAGAAGGGAGGAAAGGGAAGAGAAGGAAAAAGAAGGGAAGGGAAGGGAAGGGAAGGGAAGGGAAGGGAAGGGAAGGGAAGGGAAGGGAAGGGAAGGGAAGGGAAGGGAAGGGAAGGGAAGGGAAGGGAAGGGAAGGGAAGGGAAGGGAAGGGAAGGGAAGGGAAGGGAAGGGAAGGGACATGGGGTTTTAGCAATCAGTGTTTGCTTTCTGAGAAATCAGATGCCTGCATCTCATTGACTTTAACATGATGAAAGCAAAATCTGGAAATATTCCAGTCCAACCCTGACTACATAACAGCAAGTGAAATGTCGTGACTGGTTGCAAGTAATGGCTCAGTACTTCCAGAAGGTTGGGAACACAAGTAGTTGGCTAAAGTTTAAAGGAAGCTTAACTGTTGAAAAAGAAAAGCCATTTTAATAACACACCTGAGCCTCAGAGCAGGTTAAACTGCCTGCATAGATACAAACAATGACAATAGTAATGTTAGACTAAAGAAACTCTCTTCACCTATAGAATACCAACGTTTATCAGAGGAACTCTATCTTGTTCTTAACAAGTTGAGTCATGCCAAAACAAGATCAGTAAGGGAGGATGCCTTTAAAGCCCCACTGTTGCACAATGGAAATTACTTTGAAGAGCTGACAGTATTCACGGAGAGTTAACAAACTGTCCCTGCAGGCACTGGTGACATCAGGTAGCTCAACACAGAGTATTTCACTGGAAGCATATCTGACTCATTCCACTGGCATAAATGTCGCATGTTTAGCGTTAAGTGCATGTACAACCTGCTTTATAAATACATTTTGCTTCCCCTTCCAACGGCTGTCTTCTTCTTTCTTTTGTTGGAAAGATTTTTGCTTACCCCTTTGGCCTCTGACAGTTTGGCAGTTACTACCTTGAGACATTGCAGGTGTTCTATACCTTTCAGCACATGAACAGGTGACTAATTTTTGATGGCACACTGTGGGGGTTTGAAACTCATAGTTTAGCTTAGTGTCTTAACTATAAACATGAAATAGGAAAATTCCAGAGACACTGAAGAGAAAAAATAGTTAAGAAAAGTAAATAAAATAGGGAATTAGATGCAAAAGAAAAAGAGTAAGCCTGCAACATTCCATTTGCTTGCAGGTTAGGATAAAGTGTGCTCCACAAATTGTTCTTCCCTTCTTTTTATCTTCTTTGCTCTGGCTGCTGGCTAGTCCCTATGCATGGCTTTGCTGACCTTGGCTGAGACTTGGCTAAGTAGATAGCAGCAGTGGGGCCTGATATCTCTCTGGGGAGAGAGCTTTCCCTTGTTCCCTTGTCCAGAGGGGTGAGAGAACAATTTGAGGAGGGCTTCGTGTTATTTCTGAATTGTAAATAATTGTAGACATATATAAATATATTTTGTACATATTCATTATATTTTATGCCTTTAGATGTTAGCTTGCTTGTGAACACAGCTTCATTTTCCTACCCCTCTGTTCTGCCCTGGTGAGGCTGCATGTGCAGTAGTGTGTCCAATTCTGCCCCTCCCCAGTTCAAGAGGGACATAGAACTGCTTGAGAGAGCCTGGCACAGAGAAACAAAGGTGATTAAAGGAATGGAACACTCTTACGAGGAGAGACTGAGGGAACTGGGGCTCTGCTGCTTGGAGAAGAAGAGACTGAGAGATGACTTCATCAATGTTTATAAATATGGAAAGGGTGAGTGTCAGGAGGCTGGAGCCAGGCTCTGCTGGGTGATGCTCAATGACTGCACAAGGAGCAAGGGGTGGAAACTGAAGCACAGGAAATTACATTTAAACATGAGGAGGAGTTTTTTTTCCCTGTAAGGGTGACAGAACCCTGGAACAGGCTGCCCAGAGGGTTGTGGAGTCTCTCTTTCTGGAGATATTCAAAACCCACCTGGATGCATTCCTGTGTGATCTGCTCTAGGTGATGCTGCTCTGGCAGGGGGGTTGGACTGGATGAGCTTTCGAGGTCCCTTTCAGCCCCTGACATTCTGTGATTTTGTGAATCTTTGATTTTGCTTCCAAACCTTCCGAGCTAGTCTGGTGATTTGGAGGTAACTTCAACCCATCAGACACCCCTAAAATAATAAGGCTCAAAAGCAGAAAATATAAATAAAACTAAGATGGCAAGAGGAGCATTTAAGTTTTTTTCCTCCTTATACACTATACAGTGGTATTACTTTTTAAGCAGAAATGAAGCATTTTCTCATAACTGGCACTTTATAACATGGCACTGCAACACTCAGCTTATAACAAATGGAACACACTGCACTCTTAATGAGGCTATTAATCAGCAGAGTGAAAGGTGGATCAACAGTGTTACCATTTGCTCCAGATACAGGTTTCCAGGTTGTCGCTGGTTATCCACACAGTGGCAGTTTTGCAGCAATGCTATTTTTGCATAAACAGAACCCTTTGCCTCATTCATTCTGGGACTGGGAGGAAATCTGCCTTCTCTGCAGCAAACTCCTTTTGCCAGAAATCAGGACTTGGGAAGAGAATCACTTGATACGAAAAGCAAATCTATGATTTGGAAGATCAGAAATGTCTCCTGGCCTGCATCACTATTTCCTGGAGAGAGCCACAGTATTGTCTGAATGGAACTTGGTACATGCAATGTTCTCTTTCTCTTTCCAGGCTAAAGCAGACAAGAAAAGGAGAGAGGTCAACCTTCCTTCTATATTACTGTTTTCCTATTATCTTTTTTGCTGTGAATGCCTGGTGATCCTGATCTGCATTTTTTTCTCTATAGACATACTGTCATTACTGTCTTCTCTGGTTTTGTCTGTACTGACAAGTAAAAACAATTAAATGTTTCTAGCACTGACTCAGCTATCATTTCTGTTACAGTGCATGCAAGCAAATGCATTCAAAGCATTAAAATAAAGTTGTAGAGTTTGAATAACAAAGTGGCAGAGCTTAATGAAACCTAAATTCCACAGAGTTTGCAATGTCAAGTGGGGATGCAGACTTTTAAATTCCATGCAGAACTGAAGAGCATGGAAAAGACAAACTTAAATGTAATAAAGTAGAGCCATTGTAAGGAAGGCTCTATCAAAGCACTAGGAGGAGAGGCAACCAAATTTCTGGAGAGTTGACAACAACCTCAAGAAATATAAGAGCCTTGAGGGAGCTGGTGTTGTTTAGCCTGGAGAAGAGGAGGCTCAGGGCAGACGTCATTGCTGTCTACAACTGCCTGAAAGGAGGTTGTAGCCAGGTGGGGTTGGTCTCTTCTGCCAGGAAACCAGCAACAGAACAAGGGGACACAGTCTCAAGTTGTGCCAGGGGAGGTATAGGCTGGATGTTAGGAGGAAGTTCTTCACAGAGAGAGTGATTGGCATTGGAATGGGCTGCCCAGGGAGGTGGTGGAGTCTCTGTCCCTGGAGGTGTTGAAGAGAAGACTGGATGAGGCACTTGGTGCCATGGTCTAGTTGACTGGCTAGGGCTGGGTGCTAGGTTGGTCTGGATGATCTTGGAGGTCTCTTCCAACCTGGTTGATTCTGTGATTCTAAATTATACTTCAGGGTCTCTTCTAATATTACCACAAAAAAAAATTCTACTTAACTGACTTAACTGAAACTTACCTAATTTCAGGAACTTACCTGTTCCTTTCTAAAGAAAATCTTGCTACACAAGATTTTTCTCTGTGATATTTTCCCATGGCAGATGAAAAGGATTAAAAGTTACTTAAGTAAAATAGGGATGCACTGATGTTGAGAGGTTTAAGAGACAGCTGTGTTTGAATGGACTGTCCAAACTTGTCTTTTTTTTCTTCCTCCTATGATCATCTTTCATCTTTTTCATTGCAAATGGTAAATTTACTTTGAAATGATAAATAAGACTCGGTGCCCCCTTCATTCCTCTCAGTTTTACAACACTGACCTAAATCTAGCTGTTGGAATGCGTGTGTACTGCTAGGCTGTATTCCCCCAAGGAACTGGGAAGGTGGTGTGTACCACTTGAGATTGAGGCCCCAAAAGTAGAATGATGCCAGGGGCTGGAAATCAAATTATTTCTTTTAATCACTGGAATCATCCAGCCTTGTGTTAAATCACAGCTACAAGGAAAAGGAAGAAAAACATTCCATGACTAGAACAAAACAGAGATCTTGAGGAAATTCATTTTTATCCTCATTCTTTTTCTTCCTGACTCTTTCATCATAGTAGTCAAATACAGTTTTACTCTACATAAAACTTCTGTGCCTTTTAAAATTCATTTTTTCCCCCAAACTCTCAAAAGATTTGTTCTTTTTTTTGCTTTCCCAGGTAGCTCTTTTGAAACTGCCAGCATTATCGATGCTTTATTTAATGCTCTCTGTAACATTACTTCTTAGACACACACTTTATTTACTGACTTAGTGTTCCCTGTTTTCTTTTTAACTTTCTAAGTTCATTTTACTATTTGAATTCTTTAACAGCCCTGAGGTAAGCAACAACCTCACCTATGAATATCAGGATGCAGCTTTTAAACTTGAACTGCCTGCAGAAGAAAGGCTGTGCTGTGGGGCTTGCATTCAAGATGTATCACCTGGCTGGGTTTCTTTTTTGTTTGGTGGGTTATTTCCTGCCTTGATTCATTGGAACATCATCCATGAATAGAAGCTAAAACACCTGCTTTGTTTTAACTGCTCACCGGTTAAATAATTCTGCCCACCAGAAACAATTCATCCAACAAATGACTTCTACATTCACCATATATAAAGGAAACAAAACAAGTGTTAAACTGATGACCCTCTAATTAGCACATCTTTACTAAGGCAATGACAGTGTATTTAAAAATGCTGTTGGAATTTTATATTGCCAGGACATGGATATTTGAAATTTAATGATTCTTTGCATCTTGAGAGAATGCCATTCTTTGTTGAGCTACATAGAGACCTCTGACTATAGAAGTGTTCTTGGGCAAACATTGCAATGTTTCAGTTTAATGTTCTTTCACTCATCAGAAATAGTGAATTGAAATTGTTGGGACAATGATTGTCCTCAAATCTAACAAAAATAATTATCACCCCCTCAAAAAAAAGTAAATCAACCAACAGTAGTCCACTAAAGTGATGCTGATATGTAAAAGAAATCACTACATTATGCTTCCCTGCCCAGGGAAGTTGTGGATGTTCCCTCTTTGGAGGTGTTTGAGACTAGGTTAGATGAGGCCTTGAGCAACGTGTTCTAGTGGAAGGTGTCCCTGCCATAGGAAGGGGCTTGGAACTGGATGATCTTTGAGCTCCCTTCCAAACTAACCCATTTTATGATTCTATGTTTATGATTCTATGATTCTACAGTCTCAAGTTGTGCCGGGGTAGGTCTAGGCTGGATGTTAGGAAGAAGTTCTTCACAGAGAGAGTGATTGGCATTGGAATGGGCTGCCCAGGGAGGTGGTGGAGTTGCTGTCCCTGGAGGTGTTCAAGCAAAGCCTGGATGAGGCACTTAGTGCCATGGTCTGGTTGACTGGATAGGGCTGGGTGCTAGGTTAGCCTGGATGATCTTGGAGGTCTCTTCCAACCTAGTTGATTCCACGATTCTATGATCTGTGACAGTGACTGAAAGGTGCCTGAGTGCCTCATTTTCTAACAGTGTCTTTGGACCAGAAAACCCAAGTTCATCATACAGCTTTAGGCATGAAGTGGCACAATGAAGTCAAAAACAAAGTCTCCAAGGCTCCTTGAAGTCAAGACATATTCTGATCTAACATCCCTATATCTTGCTGTTGGATCTAGCAGAGTTTATAATGAAAACTCAACACTTTATCACTAGCATGCAGACTTCTAGTTAGGTGCTAAACTGAAAAGGATTAAAACTAGGCCAGAATCCTTATCTAGATATATGTGATTGAACATACACAGATATATCACCCCAGGGGAGTCCAGAAAGAGGAGGGTTTTGATCAACTCAGCTATTCTAATCTCAGTTGTCCAAAGCTTGTTGCAAAAGCTAAAAAGTTAGCATATCAGATTAAAGAAAGCAAACCAAAATGCTAGACACCAGCCTAACAAACAGATACTTCAGACTGGAATTACCAATGTTTACTCCCTCAATTACTTTACTACTTTAGTCTTTCATTCTTAACTGTGGGAACAGTGGCATTGCTGTCTAAAACAACATGTGAGGAGAATTCAGGACACTTGGCTGGCTGCACTGCTCCTGCTAAAACCTAGGTCTGCTCAAGTGTAAATACCAATCGAGTAATATATGCTAACAAAATGCAGAAAAGCAGGATTGTGAGCTCACTGTATATCTCTTCTGAATTGGCTTCTCATCTGTATATCTAGGGCTACACCACAGCTCAAGGAGAAAATGCTCCTGCCACTCAAAGGAAGCTGTCTCAGAAGTGTCATTCTAGCATTTACTGCTTGCATGATTTTTAGCTTACAGAATGTTGAATAGGTTTTTACTTATTAATTACATCCATTTATTCGTGCTATTTCCTTTCACAGGTTGAAGGCGACTCATAGTCAAATCACTACAAGTTTCTGCATTGCAGAGAGACCTTCAGACATGTTTTAGCAATTACTGGTGCTGCCTGCACAGAGAATTACTCTGCAATAAAAAAAAAAGAACAAGTGCACACTGAGCGTGAGGAGCTGGAGTATCTCAGGAATCAGTGAGTGGATGTGTGAGATGCCCTGTGTGTGAAAAACCTTCCCTCAGTTACAGCCACTGCAGGTCTTCATATTCACCAGAAATGAATCTTGATCTTGAAATGCAGCCATCTCATACAGGAGAGACATTGCAGGCAGAAGGAAAAGTGGCTGCTATTTTATTTGAAAGGTGATGATATAAGGAATACTTTTTCTGCTCTACTTTTTATAGTGTAGACCTTTGCATGAGGATATAACCTGGTTGATTCTATGATTCCATGATATAAGGCTAAGCTTTTACGTGGCACAAACCAGTGGTGTGCCAGGGAATGCTATAAATTAATTTCTATTTATGTAGTACCTCTGTAGATGATTTTGCTTTGTTTTTCTGCACAGTGAACAAAATGAATCCCACTGTTGTACAGCTTCCTTCAATGAATTTCAGTTCATATGTTCTGATGTTCATGTAGGCTTGAGGTGAGGAGAAAGTTCTTCACTGAGAGAGTCATTGGACACTGGAATGGGCTGCCCGGGGAGGTGGTGGAGTCGCCGTCCCTGGGGCTGCTCAAGGTAAGGTTGGACGTGGCACTTGGTGCCATGGTCTAGCCTTGAGCTCTGTGGTAAAGGGTTGGACTTGATGATCTGTGAGGTCTCTTCCAACCCTGATGATACTGTGATACTGTGATTATTATTATCATGCTATTTAAAAATGATGATACTGTGATAATAATAATAATAACAACAATAATAATATTAATAATAATAATTATTATTATTATTATTATTATTTTATTGTTTTTCCTCTTACTCTGAAGTCTGGTTAAAATTTCAGACTGTATTTCTTCAGCCTTCCAGAGAAGTAATATTTTAACTGGTGGTGATCACAAAAACCCGTGCTGGTTTGCTCAAGTCTCAGAAATCATGCATAGGACATCCATCAGATCCACATCAAATAAACCTGCAGACACTCAACTAACTTTTGACTGCTTCCCCTCATTTAAAGTTCAAAAGCTGTGCACCGTTTTCTCTGCCATGCCTAATGAAAAAATCGCCTGTTGCAGAGATTTAGGCAAGCAGACATGGGAAATGTGTGTTGAACCAGAAGATAAAGATTTTCATCTAAAATGGTGGAAAGAAATTTGAAGAATCTGTATTGTTTTCCAGACAGAAGCGTTGTAAATTGGCATAATAAATGAGCATGACCTAATTACTCAGGAAATTCCAGAAATTAGAATCATAAAGCTGCCCTTCAGAGTAAGGACATTTGTCTACTTCACCACGCAGAACGTTGGAACTAGCAGTAAACAGGACATTAGCATTTCACCTTGTCCTTGGCAAAGCATGCCATTGTTACTTAAGAGTAAAAGCTTTTTGGGTTAGAGAATGCATTTTTATGTGTGCATCTAATGACTAGTGTAGTTGGTCTGAAGTCTGATGGGAGTCTTTCAACACTGTTCTAAAAGGAAAAGGGGAAAAAAAGAATACTATGCCAAAAAAGAGAGAAAAAACCCAAACCCAACACCCTGATAATGACAGCCAGTTCAGTAGCAAAGTTTTATATGGCCCTGCAGATGAGAGATAATTTTAAGTATGCTTCCAAAAATAAGATGAAAAAGCCAGTGAGGCCATGGATTTAATAAGGCATATTGACAGCAGGAAAAATAATAGAATTATATCTACTTTCCCGTCACTCCTTGCCATTTTCTTCCCTTATCACAACTAGCTGTATGGAACAAGATAGGCTACCTCCTATTTCCATCTCGCTTAGCAGGACTCAGGCCTGCAGAAAAATCACAAAGGTGATTTGTGACATGGCAAGTGATGCTCAGTGTAACAGGTCTTACTGAAATTTTCAGAGTAAAGAATCGTTGAACAGTACCAAAACGGGTCCCAAGCAGAAAAAAAGGATGAAAATACCTAGGAAATGATGAATTGTAGCAAGGAATGGGATAAAGAGGCATGTAAAGCTAGTTCCAATAAAGGCATGCTTTCCAAACCCCTATGCCACAAGAATGCTGTGAGCATTCATATTCCATTTCTCTGAGTATTTATAATGTACTGGCAGAATTCCCTTTCTTCTTCTCCCATTAATACCCAATAATGTCAGTGATATATCCAGACAGTGATATTAGCAGTAGTGTAAGGGAATGGCAATAGCAATCATAGAATCATAGAGTCAACCACGTTGGAAGAGACCTCCAAGATCATCCAGGCCAACCTAGCACCCAGCCCTACCCAGTCAACTACACCATGGCACTAAGTGCCTCAGCCAGGCTTTTCTTGAATACCTCCAGGGATGGCAACTCCACCACCTGACTGGGTAGCCCATTCCAATGCCAACCACTCTCTCTGCCAACAACTTCCTCCTAACATCCAGCCTAGACTTCCCCTGGCACAACTTGAGACTGTGTCCCCTTGTTCTGTTGCTGGTTGCCTGGCAGAAGAGACCAACCCCACCTGGTTACAGCCTCCCTTCAGGTAGTCATGTAAAGCTAGATCCAATAAAGGCATGCTTCCCAAACCCCTATGCCACAAGAACGCTGTGAGCATTCATATTCCATTTCTCTGAATATTTATAATGTACTGGCAGAATTCCCTTTCTTCTTCTCCCATTAATAACCAGTAATGTCAGTGGTATATGCAGACAGTGATATTAGCAGTAGTGCAAGGGAATGGAAACAGCAATGGAATAAATATTTTATATTACAGCAATGGTTGCTTCCAGTAGCATCTAAAGTATGTTTAATACTACATAAACAAAATAAAGTGCCTGGTAACATATGTGAAATATTAATTTTTTTCCATTACCTGCTGTCTGCCAGAATTCATCAATAAGAATGGTCATGAACATCTCTATAACACTAAACAAGGAATATCTCCATAAAAGGTGCACAAGAAACACGTATGGTCCAAAGATTTGTGACTGCCCCAGAGAGACATCTGAATTTCAACAGAATGTTACAAATTAGAAAGAGTAATGAATAATCACTATTTCCTTGCTAAAACTGCGACTTATTTTTCTTGGTTATTTTGCTGCAAGTATAGCACAAAAATCATAGAATCATAGAATCAACCAGGCTGGAAGAGACCTCCAAGATTATCCAGTCCAACCTAGCACCCAGCCCTAGCCAGTCAACTAGACCATGGCACTAAGTGCCTCAGCCAGGCTTTTCTTGAACATCCCAGGGATGGTGACTCTACCACCTCCCTGGGCAGCCCATTCCAATGCCAATCACTCTCCCCATAAAGAACTTCCTCCTATCATCCAGCCTATACTTCCCCTGGCACAACTTGAGACTGTGTCCCCTTGTTCTGTTGGTGGTTGCCTGGCAGAAGAGACCAACCTCCACCTGGCTACAACCTCCCTTCAGGTAGTCAGAGACAGCAATGAGGTCACCCCTGAGCCTCCTCTTCTCGAGGCTAAACAACCCCAGCTCCCTCAGCCTCTCCTCAGAGGGTTTGTGATCCAGGCCCCTCACCAGCTTTTTTGCCCTTCTCTGGACATGTTCCAGCATCTCAACATCTCTCTTGAATTGAGGAGCCCAAAACTGGACACAGGACTCAAGGTGTGGCCTGACCAGTGTTGAGCACAGGGCAAGAATAACCTCCCTCGTCCTACTGGCGACACTGTTCCTGCTCCAGGCCAGGATGCCATTGGCTCTCCTGGCCACCTGGGCACACTGCTGGCTCATGTTCAGTAACTCACAAAAACAAATAAAATTCAACTCTTTCACTTCATGCAAGAGATTAATATCTTATTTCAAAGTCTAATTGTTTTCTTCTTTCATGGACTGCTAAGCAACAAAACCCTAAACAAGCAAACAAACAAAAAAACCCAGAAATCTCACCAGTTTGGGGAAAAAAATAGCCAAAAATGAAATGCTGGAATGGAGATGCATAAGCAGCTATAAAACCTAATCAATGCTTCTCTACGTGTACCCACATCTAGGCTAGAATTGTAACAGAACTGAGCATGTACAAGGAAGCTTCAGCTTCATAAAGCCAGTTGTACTTGGAGAATTTGGCACTGATCCTGCAGCAGCAAGAGATTTAAACCTTTGTCATTTAAGGAGTATACATGTCCATGGCCACACTTCATCACCATCACAGCAGTGAGGTGCAAAAAGAAACCCTTCCTTCTTTGTGCAGAGGAACAAACCACCACCACCACAGATTTTCATTAACTGGATCTAGTTATACTTGACAATCAGTCAAGTGTACATGAAATGATCTAAAACAATGTAAATTACAAGTAAAAATGATAGGGCTTGCTAGCTAATAAGCTTTACTTTCTAATCTGCAGAGCTGTTGAAAGGAGAAGTACTTTAGAGCAAACAAAAGTCCACCATATGGTGCAAGGAGAGATGCATAATAATTAACCCTTAACAAGGGAAGCACTGCGTGCTCTTAGGTTATGAATTCTCTTCACATTAGCTTGATTTCAACTGCTGACACAGTTTTTAACAAAAGGAAACCTGGAAATGCCCCAGCAGTCCTCCTAAGGAGCACTGTGCTCCTGACACCTGTTTGTGGATCAGCGTCTCCCTCTCTCCTTCCAGGCTTTGAGGCTGGGATGAAAGATTTGGATTTTTTTCCCCTCTGCCAAAACTTCTGGACAGATGCTTTGTTTAGTCTTTGTAGCATAGACGGGTGGAAAAGAGGAGCACAATGAAGAAGGGGAATGCTTAATCGAGCCTTTTGAGCGTGCTGCAGTTCAGTGGTGTAGCTGCTGCCTCATGCAAACAGAGGGGCAGAGACAGGAGCCTCAGATCCTGGGCTGCCAAGACAGCCATGCTCCTGTTTCCTGTCTTCTGGTAATACACTTATTGAAGGCATGTGCACACTTAGACCAGAATAGAGTTGTTTGGATAGGAACACATAGGGGATTAAGTGATCACTCCTATTGCTTAACTTAGGATATCTAGGCTACAGCAGAGCACAGGGAAAACAGAAAGAAACAGAAAAGAAGACAGAGAGTTTTACAAGACATGCAAATATAAATGGATTGTTGCATCTTCACTTCAAATATGATGCTTTCTCAGGATTTCTCTAAGCTTCCAGCATTACAAGCACGACTGTAAGAGAAAGAATTCTGGATGTCTCAAGGTATCAAAATTAAAACATCTGCAGCAACATGAACTATGTAAACTTCAGCAGGTTTTGCCAAGCACATCCAGATTATTAGTGCAAATGAAATGTCATGCTAGTTAATGCCAGCAAACACTGCAGAAGTACTGCTATAAAACAGATTCACATAGTTTTCCACTAGTTTCTGGTGTTTACCATCAGGGATATGCTTTCTGGAGAGCAAGTTTATGCCCTTTGACAGATGGGAGGGAAAACATTCCTTTTTTAACAGGATGAAGATTCTTTGTTATTCATATGGAAATGTTGAAAAGCTTTTGCAGCTCTTAAATTACAGCATTTTTCTTTATGAAAATTGAAGAGGATTTCTGGGGGAGGGGGATAGGATCTCATTTCAGACAGCATAAATGGACCAAGTGAGAAAGTTTTCTAAAGGTACTGTTTAAAAAGGGAGACAAGAAAGCAGAATTGAAGGCACAAAGAAAGTTGAAGGGTGAAAGTATACAATAAATTCTTTATCTTTCATGAAAAAGTCACTCTTTTGAAGACTTTGAGGTTTAATCACTAATGAGTGATGTGCCATATGATAACTCAAAGCTCCATCTCAGGATCTACCCATACCAAACCTTTATTGCTCCTGAAAAATACAACCTATTTCTTAAAGGCTCACTGAACTGAATTCACATACACTCTTCACCACCTACTCTGGCAAGTGCAAGAGCTTTGAATAAACACAAAGAAAGACCTCTCCAAGCACTGCCCTTTAGTAGCAGGAAGCTTTAGAAAGAAAAAAATATTGCTTACATTACTGCTTTGGATTAAACAAAAATTAATTCACTTTGTTTTGAACCTGAAAAGGGAAAAAAAAAAGTACTGAAGGACAGGGAAGGAGGCACACAAATGAGAAAGGGGCAGTAGAAGAGGGGGAAGAGGGCAATCAGCAAAGCTCATAGCTAGGAAATGCTGACCTGCAGATTAATCTGGTCCAATATGCAATAAATTCAGGATGTGATCTGTGCCAGCCCCAACAGCGAAATCAATTTGAATGCTACTTTATAAATCATTCAGTCATTCTTTAATAAGATGAATGTCTGGCAAAATTCTTTCCCTCTCTGCCTCCTGGAAAAGCTTACATTTTGAAAAATCTTTAATTTTTGAAAGGCTTCAAGGTGCTAAAGTATGGGTTTCTCTTAAAAGCAGCTCTAGCTCTGTATTTCAACAAATGAACTGGGAGTGAATACACCAACAGAAAGATTATTTACGCCCACCATCACTCCCAGATTAGTGTGGGCAAAAAAAATAAGTGAATAAATAGATAAATAAACTCCAAACCATCCTTTTTCTACACAAGTCTTGTTACTTTGCTAGCAGTAATGCAAAATACCACAGAGACTGCTTGTTGAATCAGTGCTTTGCTAGTCATACTTCCAGGAATGAGAAATAGTTCATAGCCAAATTCACCCTGATACAACTCTGAGTGATACTAGATTTGATTCTAAGCTACAGTGAATTAATCATTTACCTGAAATGAGTCACAAAACCAGAGAGAGGTTTTTCTGGGTCTGATTATTTTTTCCATTATTGCCATTTTCATTCTGAAGGATAGCAGCAAGCAAAAATAAATCACATTTAAAAACTACCCCATTCTAAACACGTCTTGTCTTTTTCTGATTCTGATTATTTTTTAATCTGACCCAAGAAATAGGCAGGACACATAAGTATATTTTTAACCAGCCCATCTGGCAGTAAATTGCTTGACAAGCTTTACTTCTGCAAATTCAGAATGCCTGTGATTAACACTGAATCAAAGTCGTAAAATCATAGAATCAACCAGGCTGGAAGAGACCTCCAAGATCATCCAGTCCAACCTAGCACCCAGCCCTAGCCAATCAACTAGACCATGGCACTAAGTGCCTCATCCAGTCTTTGCCTGAACACCTCAAGGGACGGCGACTCCACCACCTCCCTGGGCAGCCCATTCCAATGCCAATCACTCTCTCTGGCAACAACTTCCTCCTAACATCCAGCCTAGACCTCCCCTGGCACAACTTGAGACTCTATCCCCTCGTTCTGTTGCTGGTTGTCTGGGAGAAGAGACCAATCCCCACCTGGCTACAGATTCCCTTCAGGTAGTTGTAAACAGGCAATGAGGTCACCATGAGCCTCCCCTTCTCAATGTCCATGAGATTTAAGAATATGTCAACTTTTGCATACCTATTCTGTTAAAAATCAAAGCCTCAGGCATCAACCTCAGTGCTGTGGTGTCAATGGATTCCAGAAGCATGACATACTCTGTCCCTGACAAGACATGCAACTAAGTCCTGAGACCATAACAATGTCCCATGATAGTTACTGCCAGTAATGTTTCAAGTTTAATCCAGAGCAAAAATACTGTACCTGGATAGTTTTATTAGATCAACACTACAAAGTTTTCTAATGTGAAATTTCCCCTCTGCCTTATGGGTTTTCATCCTGAGTAACCTGAAGAAACCAAAAGGCATCACTGACATTCAGAATCCAAAGGGAATAAGTACAGACACAGGAGGACTTCTGAAGTAGCAGACTATCATTCTATTACTTCAGTATATGTGGCATGTAAGGAGAACCTGTCTAGAGACAACGGGGCTACTACCCCGGAGAAGTGCTTGACTGAGTTCATTTAAACATTCAAAACAATCTTTATATTCTCTTATCTTTCTTCTTGAGAAGAATAAAAGATAGTCAAGAAGAAATTCTGTTGTAGAAATCCTTTGTTCTTTGCCTCTACAGGAAAAAAAACCTCAACTATTACAATCCCAAGTTGCATCTTCCAAGATGAGTCTTCAGTTGTTTGCACACAGCAGACATGAGTCAAAAGCTGAACTAATCAAACACAAAGATCTAGTTAATCACTTCTGAGGAGCTGTTCTTCACCCTGTCTCCTCAATGTCTCAACAATATCACCAGGAATGAAATAAAAAATTGCCAAACTTCCCTTTTTAGGGTCAAAAACCAAGGATCAGTTAAAGCTGCATTATCCCAGACAAGGCTTTTGCAGTACCAGAAATGTGGATCAGACAAAGAGCCACAGAGACACTTTTAAAGCTTAGGTTATTGCATAGAGAAAGTGGCCTCTGTATGTCAGGTCTCTGTGGCACTCCATGAAACGCAGAGAGCAGAAAGTGCATGCTCCTTGCTTTCTTCTTCTAAGCTCTTCTGCAAATGAAGATCATCCAGTCTCCCTTCTCATAATGCAGGTTTGGATACTATATCAACCCAAAACTGTTAAAATTTCTGCACTATTAGTTCAAAAAGCTGCACATAATAGCAACATTTGAAGAAGCAATCATGTTGTTCCATCCTTTAAATTGCTACAGTTGTATAGGAAGGATGGATGGTTGCATATCAGAAATAAAACAAACTTTCTTATTATGACTGGAGCTTTCTGATGTCTGGACATAATGTTCTCAGGGTAGTGCTGGGAATAAAGTTATTTTGCTGTGATGGCCAATAAAAATTATCTGCAGAGTAAACAGACTTTAAACGAAGAAAACAATTAGATCACAGAAAAAGACTATTAAATGTACTGCTGCGATGCTGGGAAGAGGGGAAAAAAATGCTGAGGAACACTTAGGGTCATTCTTCTAAGAATATAGGTATATATTATCTTAGTTTGAGGTTAGAGGAAATAAGATTCTTTTAACAGAAGTATTCCTTGAACTTGTCTTTTCTACTATGTCATACCAAACGTAAATTGATGGTGTTATCTGAGGTTTAAATCTATGTGAAAGTGACCCTTGAGGCATATGCACTACCTTCTTCCCTCTGTGAATCCATCTTCCCTGGCAAGCCCTGGTTTCCTCTGCCAGCTAAAGACCATCCATCCTGCTCAGACACCCTTCTACATTCTCTTGCAAACTACCTGGTAAAATGACTTATTTGTAACTCATCCCAGGGCTTTTGTTTATTTCTCATTATTATTACTAATGTGGTTCTGCCTTTATAAAGCCTTCTTCTCTCTTAAACTGACAGACTTTGTCTCTCTATTGTAAAACCAATGAGGAACAAAGGCAGAGAAAAACAAACAACCAAATCAAACAAAGAAAGGAGGAAGTTCATGCCAAATGTTATTTTTCCATCTGTGTAATGGAACTTATCTATTGTTTTCTGAGGAGGGAGTATTTCAGCTGGGGAGCTTAGAGGGAGTACCTGAAATGATACTTCAGGGCCCAAAACAAACGGCACCACTTGCATACTCAGCTAAAATTAACAAGAACAGAAGACAACTGCAATTTTTCAGACAACCAGACACAGTCTCAAGTTGTGCCAGGGAAGGTCTAGGCTGGATGTTAGGAGGAAGTTGTTGGCAGAGAGAGTGATTGACATTGGAATGGGCTGCCCAGGGAGGTGGTGGAGTCACCGTCCCTGGAGGTCTTCAAGAAAAGCCTGGATGAGGCACTTAGTGCCATGGTCTAGTTGATTGGCTAGGGCTGGGTGCTAGGTTGGGCTGGATGATCTTGGAGGTCTCTTCCAACCTGGTTGATTCTATGATTCTATGATTATGATTCAATTATGGTTACTTATGGTTTGTATGTTCAGATAGCCTGACCCATAACAAGCTTTGGTTAGTTCTTCTCATAAAGTATTTCCTTTGAAATGCTGAACATCTGAATTAAACATAGATTCATTTTACTCTTTTTTTCCCACACAAATCCAGCCAACATTGACATTTTTGGTCACAATGGATAAACACTTTAAGAAATGTCAACTTGCATTGAGAGTCACAGCTTGATTTACATATTCTGATTTGCAAAGTTCTCCATCTCTAATGGAACAGACTAAAATAATCTGCAGATATGTCTGCTTGCCTGACACACTTCCTAGGTCTTTTCTGTCCTTCGTCTGCTTGGTAATATATTGTTCAATTGTAGGAGTTTCTTGGGCTAGTAAATAAATCCTGCTTGACAAATTATCGCATTTCTGTGATTAGAAAGAGACCTCTTGGTCACAAAACTTAACACTTTGTTGACTACATTGTAGATAACATTATGTGGTGGGGGAAATTAAGATGCAAAATATCAGGGAGTTTCTTTACTTTTGGACAGGAAGATTGTTCTAGAAGGAGATGCATAGATTGACTTACAAGCATTTGCTATCTGCCTTTCACTGAACAAGATAGGCACGTTCACTTCTCCTCACTTAGGTGAAGCAAAATACATCTATCTAACAACATTAATATGTTTAGTGAGGAGTCACTAAACAATCTTTTATGTAGGAGAGAAATCTGAGGGGAAGAGAACTTTTGTGTAGGAAGCTTGGTGCTAGAACCCTGTGATGAAAGGGTGGGAGGCAGAAGTGACAATGGGAGGGGAAGGAAGTGAAGGAAGCTGTAAAATGCAAAACCTGAACACTATCTCCTTTAGGAAGCCCAGCTCCCTGCGGTATGTGATGCAGCTCAAACAAAAGTACTTGTACAAAGCTGCTTTCTGGACATCCCACTGACAGATAGAGCTCTGCTGAAGGCAAGTTTAATGTAACAGATCCCGAAGAAGTGAAGGCAGTCTCACTTGTTTTCTCTTCTTACTGCCTTGGGTTATTGCAACACAGGCTTTTCCAACGGTGCAGAGTAGTGGAAAATATCCTGGTAAATTACAATCTCCTTTTTCTGCACAGCATGCCAGCTGCAGAGCAGAAGTGGCCAGGATGCTCCTGAAGTCTGTTCAAGCTCTGAGAGTTTCCCTTGGAGAATCTGTCCTATGAGTAGAATAAACATCTGCCAACACCAGTGCAGTGACAGAGAGGATAATGCTGCTTTGGCTGTTCACGTAACTTTTTCCTTTCCTGATCTTGGCCTGACTTGGCTGCCAGGTGGCTTTTGGTGCAGTATTTTAAGGATAAAATAGAATTTTCAGAGCAAGTGGGGAAAAAAGGGGGAAAAAAAGCAAAAAATAAGATAGAGAATAAAAATAAGAAAGGGAGTCATGAATTGAGGTTAAGGGATTTTTTGCTGAAAGAAAATGTGCAGAATTTCTAGGTGTCTACTCAAAATATAAATCATATATCAGTCAGATTGCCCTCCCATTTGTAAAAGTGAATGCTGTCTATGAGCATAGTTTGACCAGACAATGACATAAGAGAAAGTAATTAGATAAAAAATTAGCCACAAAGATGACATTAAGTAATCAGTATGATTAAACAATTAAGGAACAAAATTTGGAGATGCTTCAATACGGTGCTACACTCTGCCAAATACTTCCTTCCATATCTTCAGCAACACTTGCAATCCATCCATTAGATATTTCTACAGCAACACTGGGCAATAGTCCTTGCCCTTACATATGATGCATATGAAGATTAGAAACCAATCATAGAATCAACCAGATTGGAAGAGACCTCCAAGATTATCCAGGCCAACCTAGCACCCTGCCCTAGCCAGTCAACCAGACCATGGCTCTAAGTGCCTCATCCAGGCTTTTCTTGAACACCTCCAGGGACAGCAACTCCACCACCTCCCTGGGCAGCCCATTCCAACAGCAAATCCTCTCTCTGTGAAGAACGCCCTCCTAACATCCAGCCTATACCTCCCCTGGCACAACTTGAGACTATGTCTCCTTGTTCCATTGCTGGTTGCCTAGAAGAGACCAATCCCCACCTGGCTAGAATGTTCCTACAGGTAGCTGTAGACAGCAATGAGGTCACTACTGAGCCTCCTCTTCTCCAAGCTAAACAACCCCACCTCCCTCAGCCTCTCCTCATAGGGTTTGTGCTCCAGGCCTCTCACCAGCTTCAGTTCCTAATCACATTTTCCTAGAGATTTTCTTACTCTTAGGAGAAGAACCCTACAGGGCCTCTCTCTCTGAAAACATAATGTAATGACTGCATTAAACAAAACAGGTGATTCACTGACCCAACTGTGTCTATTCTATAACAACATTTCTGCAAAGATAAGACTATTACTGCTATTTGTATTTAGCAACAGTGTGTGAGGCAGTCAGCTTACCCTTGTCTCCCTAACCACCAGCAATCTTTCTTCCACCCATGCAAAAAGAATTGCTTTGTAATACAATGCATCCTTCTGATTTATTTATTATTATTTAGCTTTTGGGAAAAAAAAAACAAAACCTGCATTAGCTGTAGTTTCTACTATGACTAGTAGAGAATAAATACATAAATCTGAAAGCCTGAGATTTATTAAATTCATTATATCTTAACAGACTGGTTTTCTAATTGCAGCAGCAGCAGTAGATAGGAGCAGCTGGTTCCAGAATCTGAAAATGAATGAATCCATCATGCCACAATTGGTAGGTTGTGAGAAGGCTGCTTGCTATTATAAACGTATTTGTTTATCAAACTAAGGCAAACTATTCTAACCAAGGTAGAGGAGAAGCTTGCTTCAATTTTGTTCCAACTTACTCAAAACAACATTAACATTTACTTTTATACAAACAGATACATTTTGCATTACAATTGAGTTTGCTCAGTCGTACAACCGTGAGAGATATTGTGTTTGAAATTCACTGCAATAAAATTACCATGAGAGAATCAGCTTTCATTAACCTAAAGTAAATGACCACGACCAAGAACAAAGAAGCAGGACACAGGAAGACTAAGATGAAACACCTTTAAAATGGCTTATTATTTTTGTACAAGAAAAATAAACACAGCAAAGACTTTCAATTTTGATCTTATTGATGTCTATTTCATCTTCACATGAGAAGAGATATAAAAAAGGAGATAAAGAAGTTGTTTTCATTTGGCAATGATGAAGAATAGGGGGGAAAAAAACCCAATAAACTATAATAAACAAAAAAAGATAATACAAAAAGATAAATTTACCCTAAGTAGTAAAACACAAGCAAAGACACTGCAAACTAGCCACAGCCTTGCCTTTAAAAGCGAGTCAAAATCTGGTGGCAGCAGCACACAGCAACCCCAATCTGCACTTGGCTGTGTCTCCTGCGTTCAAAAGTACACTCAAACTGGTTGCTTTGAGGAAAGCAAAGGATATGGAAACAATAGCATCTGAATGTTACAGCAACAGGAGAAAAACAGCTAATTGTCAACATGTTCAGATATGCATCAAGACTTTTCATTAACAGACTGATTTCCTTTATCCACTGACTCTGATTGCTGGTTTTTTTTCCCCAAGTATAGCTCACTGTTAGTTATATCCCCATAGCTATGGTGAGCCAAGTGTGTCATACATGCTTGTAAGGGTATAATAAATAGTTATGTCTTCACTAGGACTACAGCACCTCTTGCAATTATATTTTTTAATGTAAAGCATTTTCTTCCTCAGAACACATTGACATTAATTCCTTTATGCTTTGCTATATTACATTTTAATTTTCAGCTTCTAATTATAACAGACCATGCAAGGACTTTTATTGTTTCCCTAACAGCTGAACCTTCCACCACTCTAGTCAGTTCTTTGCACTAGCAGAGAAGGATTTCTAATTATTTATAGAACAAAAATGAAATATGGCCATTTTCCTAATTACTGGCTCTCTTAGCCACTATTTTGGACTACACTTCTACTGAAAAGGCTGAATCCAGTTGGCATACTTAGATAAAAAACTTCCATGAAGTAAGGTATGGTACTACCTCTCCTTTTTATGTCAGTGAAAACTGTGTATGAATTAAGCAGTAAGCCCATGTACTAAATATCAGGAGCAGAGTGAGAGTTATAGAATAATGAGTCGCAGAATTATAGAATCATTAATGCTAGAAAAGGCTGTTTAGAAAGAGAAGGCTCCAAGGAGAACTTATTGTTGCCTTTCAGTATCTTAAGAGGTCCTACAAGAAAGTTGGGGAGGGATTTTTTAGGATGTCAGGCAGTGATAGGACTAGGGGGAATGGAGCAAAACTAGAAGTGGGGAGACTCAGATTGGATGTTAGGAAGAAATTCTTCACTGAGAGGGTAGTGAGACACTGGAACAGGTTGCCCAGGGAGGTGGTGGAAGCCTCATCCCTAGAAGTTTTTAAGGCCAGGATGCTTGTGGCTCTGAGCAAGCTAATTTAGGGGGAGGTATCCCTGCCCATGGCAGGGGAGATAAGGCTAGATGATCCATGAAGTCCCTTCCAGCTCTGACAATTCTGTGATTCTATGATTCTGTGATCTGCCTTGGCAATAAAGAGATGCAGCTGAGATTAGAAAATTCCTTTTATGCACATCTGCTCTTAAAAAATTATTAATTTATTAAAAGGTGGGTTTCACTAACAATTAAGAGCAAGTGTGTTCTTAATATACCAAAATCTTAGTAAATGGCTACACTCATTTTTGTGAAATGTATGGATATTATAATTTAATCCATCAGAAAAGGAGTTCCAAGTGATGAGCTTTATATTTCTCTTCTATAACCTGAGGATAAAGAGTAATTATACTAACTTTTAAAAAGGAACACAGCCATTACAACTACAAAGCAATTTTGTCCAAGTTCATTACACAAGATACCAACACACACACTTCCAAATTTTCATTAGAGCTGGAAATAATCTAATATACTTTTCATAATTAGGTGCTATGATCATAGAATCAACCAGGTTGGAAGAGACCTCCAAGATCATCCAGTCCATGATGGCTCTATGGTCTTGAAAAATCAACATAAAGCTCAAATCAATAAAATAGTCAAAAGTAAAAAAGAGAAAGAAAGTCACATCCTTTCCAGTTATCAGATTTATCTATGATCACTAAGTCACATAAATGCCAGTTTAAAAGTTGTTGGGTTTTTTTTATCAAAGCTTGTATATTTGTGATAGTGCTTAGTGCTCTGGAAACAGTATGAATCATAGAATCATAGAATCAACCAGGTTGGAAGAGACCTCCAAGATCATCCAGGCCAACCTAGCACCCAGCGCTATCCAGGCAACTAGACCATGGCACTAAGTGCCTCATCCAGGCTTTTATTTAAGACCTCCAGGGATGGTGCCTCCACCACCTCCCTGGGCAGCCCATTCCAATGGGAAATCACTCTGTGAAGAACTTCCTCCTAACACAATTAGTCCAACACAATTAGTAAAACCCTGAGACAGCAATAATGTGGGGTAAGAACAAGCTTACTGAAGCACAGCCCCAAATGAATCTGGAGAAGTCTAGACTATAATCCCTTAGGTAAGAGGTTCCACACCTCTCCAGATACTCTATCACAGTTACTTTGTTTTCCATCATGTGGAATTAGCGTGAGTCAAATACGTGTAACAAACCCACTCCTTTATGAAACACCACAGCTGTTTATCTTGTAAAGTTCTATTGTTTCACCACCATTAAGCATGCATAATTATAACTTAATTTTATGTTGCTGTCCTGATGCTGCGTGAGAGCACTGAAGTGCACTGAGTTCATACATGCTTCAAAAATAGACAACTCTCTGCTATAAAAAGGGATACCCAGGAAGGTAATTAAGGGAATGGAACATCTCTCTTACGAGAACAGACTGAGGGAACTGGGGCTCTGCTGCTTGGAGAAGAGGAGACTGAGAGGTGATCTCATCAATGTTTACAAATATGGAAAGGCCAAGTGGCAGGAAGATGGAGCCAGGCTGTGCTGGGTGATGCCCAATGACAGGACAAGGGGCATTGGGTGGAAGCTGAAGCATAGGAAATTTCATTTAAACATGAGGTGGAGTTTTTTTTTCCCTGTGAGGGTGACAAAACGCTGGCACAGGCTGCCCAGGGGGCTTGTGGAATCTCCCTCTATGGAGATATTCAGAACCCACCCGGGTGCATTTTTGTGTGATCTAGTCTAGGTGATGCTGCTCTGGCAGGGGGATTGGACTGGATGAGCTTTCAAGGTCCCTTCCAGTCTCTGCTATTCTGTGATTCTGAACCAACTTGAATGTTTGGTTTGTTGGGTTTTTTTTGTGTTTTGTTTTTTTTTTTAATCAGCTATAATTTATGACTGAAACATCTTTAAATGCTGTTACATAATTATTTTGTTACGCAGCTTTCCAACAAGGAAGAAACTTGACACTTGAATTCTGTACAAGCTGTATCTCTAAGAAGCCCAGTTCAGTGAAATACAAGACTAGGATGCCTAGCTGGCACTTTTTTTCCTATTTCCCAGGCTGGACTATGCTGGAAATTCAAATGGGCCCCAGGAGATGACAGCTGGGGTGGGGTGGGGGCTCGCTTTCTGTATTATAGCAGACTCCAAGGATACCCTAAGGTAAGCAGAATTGCTCAGGGTTTGCACAATGCCACATGCTGTTATTTTCTTATTGAAGACACCACTATATTTTTGTACACTGTGTATTCTTAGCCCACTGGCAAAGAGGTGACAGGCATCACTGGTCATCTAGTAAAGCAGTTTGGTTCCCCTTAGATTGTCATTTATGATGCAGCCATTTTTTTATGCCTGGAGAAATACTTTTCTTTGCAACCTGTGCAATGACAACAAACGAAGGAGTCAGCTTCAGAATATTACATGCCAAAAACGAGACAAAAATTCTTTACTGCCTACAGGACCAAAAAGCACAAGAATACATCTCACTTCCTGTGTTATCCCATCTGTATGGGAATGCCACTGCAACCAGTGTGTGTTATGGAGATGGGAGAAATGCATTCCATTTTGATTGAGAGTCCAAGATGCAGCTACAATATTTGAGGGGAAAAAAAACCCACACACAAAGAACAACTCCACTGGGAAAAACAATCATATGAGGAAGAAAATAAGTATTTGGGAGACTGCTTACCCTTTAAAAAAAAACCAACCAAACAACACATTCTAGAAATCCCTGTTGAAATCAGGAGTACAAATTCATCCCTGGTATAAATGTATGCAATATTCCACATCGTCATAAGACTGCTGCTGCATGGCCTAGGTCACAGAAAGAATGCACTTCTCTAACTTGCTCATATTAAGACTGTCCTAAGGAGCTTTAAGCTGAAATTCTTGTCTGGAATGAAGTTTTCACTGTCTGAATCTGTCTTTTTTCCTTTGGACTCCCTGGCAGAGGGACTCCCCGCTGTTTATACAGTGCCCAGCACAATGGGACATTGAACCTCATTGTGTGCATTAGGCACAACAGTAAAATCATTATTGTCTACACATATCTGCTCTGTTTCTTTGGGTTCTCACTATTATTCACGCGTTCTCTCCTCTCTCAAACTTCCAGCCGAATGGTCTCATGTGTGAAAGAAGAGACTACATTGGTAAACATGAACTATGCAGATACTGAAATCAGCCAGCAAAGCATACATGATAATTAAACACCAGCAGATGCTTGTTATTTGCTAACTAGGTCTTAAACATCAATACGTTCTGGATTACACTCTGCACTCCTCAGGCTATTTATTAAAGCATAGCAATAGGAAATGTTGATATATTAACTTTTAGTTTTAACTGTTTCACTTCCCATTGGATTAAAATTATTCTTCCAAGGCCTAAAAGCAGTAAAAAGATGAAGAAATTTGCTCCTAACTGATCTGATGAAGCACTGCATCAGCTTCCAGTCATTCCTGCTTTTTAGCATCTTTGAGACTGACATCAGTTTTGGATGCAGCTAAATGCCAACTATCCCGATAAACATGTACACTACCAGCTGTGGCTCCATCTGCTCAACTAAACATTTTCACACCAAATCTGCTGGGGAGGGAAAAAAAATATATTGTTTTTGGAGTTGGTTTGTAACAACTGAAATATTAAAATCTTAACTCCAGGTGGCCCTTCACTTTTCTATTCCTCTGACGAATATATTTAGAAGAAATGACCCCATCTATTTATAGGCTGCCTCAAAGCCAGAAAAGTCAATGAAAGGAATTTGGTGCAAAAAAAAAAAAAAATATGAATAGATAAATAAAACTGAAAGTCAGAGCTGCTAAATCTTCACTTTGCTTCTTGCAGAGCCCCTGCAAACGGCTACGTGACAGTAGGGCATGCCCAATGTGCTGTGGTAGCTATAAATAGCCGCTGGTACTCCTGTCCCACCCCTGAGGCAGACAAGAGTGGTATATTTGTCAGCCCAGCAGTCAGAGTTGCAACTGGTACTTCAGTACACTGGTGTGATAGCTGTAGTGTTTCAGAGCCTTTTACAAAAACAGAAAGTTCACCTTTTCTGTGGGCAGTGAAGTCAACATCCTGCTGGAATCTTAGATGTACTGCTACAGTCTGAACAGGCTTCCACACGCACAGCACACTCTGAAGTGAAAGCTGTGTGTGTGTCTTTGTATCACATAGCTGTTCAGACCCTTACTGTTAATCTCCTTTTTGGTTTTGGGCATTTAGATCTCCTGGAGCAAAGAAAAGAAGTCCTCAAGAAAAGGCAAAGCAGCACCGTGAATGTGGGTCTTGTGGCAAAATCATGTCAGAAAGTCCAGCATGAGAATCAGAGGGCACTATGAACAGTGCCTGCCACTGTGCTAGGGCAACAGCCCTAACATATTAAGTCTGAACAAGGACTGAGGTTCAAATTGCACTAAGGAAGAGCTTTTCATTTAAACATGAGGTGGATTTTTTTTTCCCTGTGAGGGCGACAGAACACTGGAACAGGCTGCCCAGGGGGCTTGTGGAATCTGCCACTCTGGAGCTATTCAAAACCCACCTGGACACGTTCCTATGTGATCTGGTCTAGGTGATGCTGCTCTGGCAGGGGGGTTGGACTGGATGAGCTTTCGAGGTCCCTTCCAGCCTCTGACATTCTGTGACATCACCAATTCATAACATACGAACATATTAAGTCTGAAGAAAGACTGAGGTTCAAATTGCACTAAGGAAGGGCTTTTCACTTTCTGCTCCCCTGTTGGGAACCTGGCAGAAGGTGTGAGACAGACCCAATTTTGTCACTGAGAAAGCCAGAGAGGCTGTTGTGAGACAGGTTTAATACAGTGGCTAAGCAGGAGGAGAGGACTAATCCTATCCACAAGAAGTTCAAATGCATTTTCCCTGCTACACCTGCTAGGACCTGTAAACTGCTCTTTCTGAAAGTCCTTGGCTGCAGACACCAGACCCCTGAGATAATCACTTTCAACAACACTTCATATGTTTGAAAACAATGGTTGCAAGTCAGTTTAACTCAAAAGACCAGCTAATCTAGACCAGTATTTCTTTTGATCAGTGTCATATATTCATAGAATCATGGAATCAGTCAGGGTTGGAGTGGACCACAAAAATCATCTAGTTCCAAACTCCCTGCTGTGGTCAGGGACACTTCACACTACATAAGGATGTCTAGAGACTCATCCAGCCTGGGCTTCTGGGGCTTCAATCACCTCCCTGGGCAACATATTCCAGGCTCTCACCATCCTCATGGTGAAGAACTTATTCCTAACATCCAGTCTAAGTCTACCCATTTCTAGCTTTGTTCCATTCCAAACAGTCCTATCACAATCTGACATCCTAAAAAATTCCCTCCCCCAGCTTTCTTGTAGGCCCTCTTAAGATACTGAAAGTCCACAATAAGGTCTTTTTGGAGCGTTCTCCTTTCCAGACTGAATAGCCCCAACAAAATAATGGATTAATAGACTACACTGTGGTTTAAAATTCAAAGCCATCCTAGTGGAAATTCAAGAAGGATGAGGAGGTGTGATACTTCTGTAAATGCTTCCAAGTGCTGAAAGCCAAGAGGAATTTTACTGACATGAATGGAGTAATGCCAAGATTCTCATACTAGAGACATCGTACCCATTCAGCTCTTAAGTAGCCCTTGACAACTAAATACCTTTCTGTTTCAGTATGTCAAATTGTATTTTTGATATTACACTTTCTTCTGTTACATATGTTCCTTATAAAAATCAAGGAGAAAACTTTGCTGCATCTAATAACTTCTTCTAACAGAGAAGAAAAATGTCACTGAGGAAAGAGCTTTAAGTAGATGTGGCAAGCAATTAACAGTTTCAACTCTGCATCAGAGGCTTCTGAGCCTTTTTGATGCTACTTCCTCACCATTTCATTTCTGAGTTTCTTCTTGCTACCTAAAAAGTTTTTTTCCAATTCTTTGAATTAAATAACAGATATTAAAACAGTTGAGAAAGGTATCCAAATTCTGCATAAATATTTAGGTTTGTGTGCTTTATCCTTTCTGGTTCACCTAGAAATGTCTTGTTTATCTGGATGAATGCAAATCTTTCAGTAGAAAAGGAATTTGGACTAGGAAAATGTGTTATATCATGCCAAACACATTTATCACATCACAGTTCTTACTAATGAAGACACTGCAATCTAATGTGTGCCACTGTACTTAATAAGTTAAAATAATTGAACTGTGAAAATTAAATCTCTTTCGTCCCTTCATATTTTTGACTCAAGCAGCTTTACAAAGAGTCTCAGTACTAATAAAACTGTGAAGGATAGGAGCTCCAGAAATAAGCCAAATCTTAGGGAGTTACGTGCAGAGGTGCATGTATGCAGACTCGCTTTGCTACTTTCTGTGTTTTGAAGTTCTCCAGAAGAAGTTAGTATCAGCCAGAGAATTACAGATGTTTTTGTACAAAATAGATAGATAGAGAAGACAAGCAAGCAAGCAAACAAGAAAATGAAAGACAGGAAGGAAATTGGAAGGAATTAGAAAGAAAGAAAGAAAGAAAGAAAGAAAGAAAGAAAGAAAGAAAGAAAGAAAGAAAGAAAGAAAGAAAGAAAGAAACAGAAAGATAAAAAGAAAGAAAGAAAGAAAGAAAGAAAGAAAGAAAGAAAGAAAGAAACAGAAAGATAGAAAGAAAGAAAGAAAGAAAAAGACAGAAAGAAAGAAAGAAAGAAAGAAAGACAGAAAGAAAGAAAGAAAGAAAGAAAGAAAGAAAGAAAGAAAGAAAGAAAGAAAGAAAGAAAGAAAGAAAGAAAGAAAGAAAGAAAGAAAGAAAGAAAGAGAAAGAAAGAAAGAAAGAGGAAGGAAAGGAAGAAAGAAAGAGGAAGGAAAGGAAGGAAAGGAAGGAAGATAAATTTAAGAAATGAGATCAATGTTCATCTCTCCACACATATCAATTGGGTTTTCTATTTTTCAGTATCTAGTATCTTTGGCTAGCACTAAGAAATAATATTTCTTGTAAAAAAAAAAATGTACTAGCATTTATTTAACTATTTCCATATTTGACATCAATGCAGACACTGCATTATTGTCTATGTCTGTGATTTACAACAGAACCAAAAACAGTCTGCAGCTTCTTCTTCAGAAGCCATATAATCCCCAAGTTCAGTAATCATGGTTCTCCATCTCTATTTTCATGTTATAACTTGGCATATCTTCACTGTAGTCCTCTGAGCTGTATGATTTTATAAAGCTAGGACTCTTTAGAAGCACAAGTGTATAAACAGAATATCTACTTCCCACCCTTACTCTGGGAGTAAATGAATGAGTAACTGAACTATGAAATGGAAAGTGCCTTTTTTGTTCTGCTATGGCTGTTTCTGTGTAGCTATCAAGATAGAAGCAAGTCCAAGAAATCTGCATCACACAGAGAAATAAGGCAATATTCCGATAGACATCAGATTCTTTGGGAATTAACTGAGAGACTTTGATGCAAGCTGTACTTCTGTATGCTCTCTCCTACAGATAAGCCTTATATTTACTGTGAAGAAATGTACTGGAGGACTTCCAGCAGCGAAGCTATCAAGCACTGGGGCTTGAGATAGCCTTTTAGATATCTGGGCCCAGGCCAGAGAGTCTTGGAGATAAGAGTGGAAACTGAAGTTAAGCCTAATTCTCTGAAAAGCCATTGTAAGGCAGTCTGATGTGCTCATGGTAGTCTGAGTTGCTGTAACATTTTGTGTTAGATAACTTCCCTACCCAGTAAGAGCTTTATGCTCAGGCATACAGGAGAGGCATATTGTCCAGGAGGGAAGCAGTAAATGAATGAGTAACTGCAGCTACTTCAACATGTAGCAGGATGAAGTAGACTCTATCACCCCAAAAGGAAAGTTTTATGTACCAGATGTCACTCTGTGGTGGCTTTAGTGTTGCCACAGAATAGGCATGTACTCCTACACTATGGAATGCACTGATGGAAAAATAATGACCAGAAGCTCCTATACTGGATCTGGAAACACTGATTCTCTTCTTGCTAGTTTCATCTCTGCTCCAACCAACTATTCTTCTCTCTGCTGCTTTCTTGCAATCAGATGTCACTGGAGTGAAAACTGAAATGGTTACAGGTCCCCAAGTACAAAAGGAAATGTATATGATCTGAATATTTCTCGAGTATAACATTGGACTTGTTCACACAGTGCTGAGTACATATGCCAAAAAACAAAGCTAGTAATGAAATTGATTCTTGAAGGACACCAGAATGAAGAACAGAAAGGCAGTCTGCCCCAACTACTTGTTGGATGTGTTTGCCTGGGAAGAATGCCAACCATTTTTGTGTATTACTTTAGACCCTGCTACCTCTCTCAAAGTAGAAAGTACTGCCTCACCATCAACTCTGTTAAATGATTCAGATATGTCTAAAGTGATGAGAATAGATGTCTGTCCTCTCTCCTCTGACAGGAGCAGATTAGCTATTACACATGCCACTAAAGCCATTTCATGCCCTGCTTTAAATTCAGATTGTACTGGATCTAGAATTTTATCTTAATTTATTTAATGCAATTGGCCTTTGGCTAGCTTCTCTATGAGCCTGCAAAGAGTTTCACAATTATTCTGTGCCTGTATGTGGAGACAGACAAAGAAAGATGATTACACTTAGCTCTAGGGTGAAATGTGGAAACTGTTATAGAGCACATGGAAATGGAAATGCTACACAAAGGTTTGGGACAGGAAATGAATAGCTAATCCAACTGAAGCTACAGGGGGAACGATAGGGATGTGAGATACAATTATTCAAACTGGAATTTGCTCGGGACGCTGAGGTTAACACCTCTCCTCTTGCAAAGTGTGCCAAGGCTACAGCTGCAGGACTTTAGTTTTGTGGTTTGTTTTTTTTTTAATTTCATTTGAAAAGCAATAAATCCAATTGCAAGATTGTTCTTTTTCTTTCCCACAAGGGAGAATGGGCTCAGCATAATACAATTAGGAAGAACTGTCTTTTGAATCATCCTTAGCACTTCTTTCAACTTTTGGATTCTCAGTGCAGGTATCCCATTCAAGTAACAACTCTCCCCAGTATAATTCTACTTAGTCTGACAGGTGAAGAGAATAAGAGCTTTAACAAATACAGTTACACTGACCAGGAACCAAATATTCTAGTAATTTAATCTTGCCAACTAACTAAGAAACTAAATAACATAATGAACAGAGCAGTGGATACTGTAGCCTGGAAAATGTTGAGGTTGTCACTTTAAGATAAGACAAGAGTAGTGAATGCAGGAATGCAGGTTATTAACCCCATAGAAATGTACACACTCTCACACATATAAAAGAATCCATTTTATGATGTTCAAAAGCTGTACAAAACTACCATGACTTTGTGGGATTTCGCTGATCTTTCAAGAATGACAGAACAATTTGTTAAAGGAAGGAAAATGGATTGAGAACCCACAGTGATTTGAAAAGTAATTAATTTCAGAACTCTGCTTTTTTTTTTTTTTTTTTTTGATAAATTAACTATCATCAGGTACCAATTTTCTTTCTATGCTTCAAATACTTATATATAATAATAATGATAGTTAAAAATATGCATGTGAACAATTCATACCAATGCCCAGATTATTCAGAAGTAGCCTCTGCTTTCCAGTCCCTTTGTTTTTGTAACTCACATCATCACTTCCAAAGATGCTACTTGCCTAGAAGTCCAGTGGCCCTTAGGTGATGCAGGAAATATTCCTACCAAGGAGCCTGCCAGGTGTCTGCTTTGTTATGTCCCTGAAGCCTGACTGAGCAAGGTGAATTTGTGTTCTATTGCCACACCTTCCTTCCTAAAACTTTGAAAGGAAGAGTGCCCCACAGTAATCACTGCTGAAAATCAGGGCATGGCCATTAGTCAGTGAGCATCCAGCACCCGAAGCATTCAGAGAAACCACACTTTAAAACCTCAATCATATTTCTACATCATGAGGCAATTATGTCATTACTTATAATCTGTAATCTTAAAGACCCTCCTCTAGGGGTTTCATGCCATATAGTAAGTTAATGGCCCATTGCAAAGTGCCTCCTGATAATGGGACTCAAAACTTCATTTTAGCACCTTGATTATGAATGACATGCTTCTTGTTTCACAGCTAGTAAGGTGCTGAGGCATTGCTAGCACGATGTCTGAAAGTAGAAGTTTCAACATTACAAAGCTGGGATAAATACAATCTTCCAAAGAGTAACTTAAACTCAGGGAGCACATAATATACAATTATTACCTGTAGAAGAAAAGTCTTGTAGCATCTGCTTTTTGTGCTAGACAAAGTAAGGCAAAATTTGTTTAAAATGCATCATAAGAATCAATTATTTTAAAGATCATCAATTTGTCTTCAAGGTTTGAACCACTGATGGCAAAATATATGCAAAAAACCCACTAAAATCTGATTTAATCTCATTTAACTCTAGTAACAAAATAAAGCAATCTTTAGGAGTACTGTGTACAGGATCACAGGATCACACGATGTCAGTATTGGAAGGGACTCAAATTGATCATTGACTCCTACCTCCCTACCAGAGCAGGAACATAATCTAGCTCAGGTCACACAGGAACACATCCAGATGGGCCTTGGAAGTCTCCAGAAGAAACACCACAACCACTCTGGGGAGCTTGTTCCAGTGCTCTGTGGCCCTTCCAGTAAAGAAGTTCCCCCTTGTGTTGAGGTGGTGTTGCAGCTTACATTCATTACTCCTTGTCCTATCCCAGGGAGCAAGTGAGCAGAGCCTGTCCCCCCCAACTCCTGACCCCCAGCTCTTAGTTATTTATAAGCATTCATTAAATCCCCTCTCAGTCATCTCTTCTCCAGACTGAAAAGCCCCAGGTCCCTCAGCCTCTCCTCATCAGGCAGTGCTTCAGTCTGCTAATCATCCTCCTAGCCCTTTGCTGGACTCTCTCCTCTTTAACTTACTACAACACAATTTCTCCTCCCACACGTTACAAAAAAACCCAAAGTGTTTTGATTAAAAAACGAAGCCAGAAGCCAGAATACAGTCAAATGTATTTTTAGGATCAATCTTGAAGAAAGTCCTAAAAGGTCTTAAAAGGCTCTCAGAAGGTTAACAAACGCAACATTCATTTAAAAGTAAGCAAACCGGGGGATGTCTTTGCTTGCCTTCTAAATTCATGCTACCCAAAGAAACAGCACAACAGCACTTACCCTATGCTTTATCAGTCTTGACATCAGTATTAGAACAGCTATACAAACTGCCATAGTTGTTTATACATCCCTTCCAGTCATTTCAATGTGAACAGTGTCCTCCTTGTTCCCTACCCTACAGGCAGCTCTTTCACCATCTCCAGTTCACGTATCAATTACTGCGACCTCAACAAAGAGTTTTATTTCCTATGTCCAAACGTTCTTAAGCAATAAAAAATACCTCCATCAAATTACAGATGAAATGTTTCTGAGAAACCAGAGAACACTAAAAAAAAAGAAGCAAAGCCCCAAACTATTTTCCTAATTAGAAAGTAGAAGTGGAAGGGTACTTGGAGAGCTCTGAGTCCAGTCACCTGCCATCTCAGGCAACCAGATAATGTCATTACTTCCAACAGAATGGCCAAGCTTCATCTTCATCTTAGGTATTCAAGACCTGCCTGGATGCGTTCCTGTGTGATCTGGTACAGGTGATCCTGCTCTGGCAGGAGGGTTGGACTGGATGGGCATTTGAGGTCCCTTCCAGCCCCTGACATTCTGTGATTCTGTGAAAATCAGAGCATGTCTCTCACTGCTCTGATGAAAAGACTGCTTCAGAACCTCAGTGGGCTGACTGCTAGAAAACTTTTAATTTCCAGTCTAATTACCTCATGTTACAGAATAAATTATTTGTTTTCACATCAATGTTAGTCATTCATGGGCCAAGGCAATCCCAAGCACCAATACAGGCTGGGCAGTGACTGGCTTGTGAGCAGCCCTAAGGAAAGGGTCTTGGGGGTGCTGCTGGATAACAAGCTCAATACAAGCCATCATGTGTGCTCTTGCAGCTCAGGATCTGGTTGGCTTTCTGGGCTTCATCAAGAGAAGTGTGGCCAGTAGGTGGAGGGAAGTGATCCTCCCCTGCTACTCCACACTGGTGAAACCTCACCTGGAGTACTACATCCAGTTCTGGAGCCCCTGTTACAAGAAGGATGTGGATGTGCTGGAGCATGTGCAGAGAAAGGCCATGAGGATGATCAGAGGGCTGCAGCACCTCTCCTAAGAGGAGAGACTGAGGGAGTTGGGGCTGTGCAGGCTGGAGAGGAGAAGACTTCAAGGTGACCTTCTTGTGGCCTTTCAGTATCTGAAGGGGGCCTACAAGAAAGCTGGGGCAGGACATTCAAGGATGTCAGCTGGTGATAGGACTGGGGGAAATGGAACAAAGCTAAAAATGGGTAAAATCAGACTGGATATTAGGAAGAAGTTCTTCAGCATGAGAGTGGTGAGACCCTGGAATGGGTTGCCCAGGGAGGTGGTTGAGGGCCCATCCCTGGAGGTGTTTATGGCCAGGCTGGATGAGGCTGTGGCCAGCTTGATGTAGTGTGAGGTGTCCCTGCCCATGGCAGGGAGGTTGGAACTGGATGATCCATGTGGTCCTTTCCAACCCTGACTGATCCTATGATTCCATTACGTTAGCCTATCATTTATGATTTTTTTCTCCCCACTTTCTCTCCTTCCCAGTGTATTTTTGAGCCATAGGGAATTCTGCAGCAGTAAAGTGTCTCTATTTTTCCTGTTGAATCTCTGTCACGTGAAAGAAAAGCAACAGAAGTGGAAGAAAATTAGGCATTACCCTTAAAGACAACTCTCTGGCCTAAAAATGAGGATATTCCTAGAGGAATGGAAGAGGCACAGTTAAACTTATCAGTTAAAAGAGGGAACTAAACCTGACTCTCCCATTTCACAGCATACAGCATAGCATCCCATTTTAACAGAAGGCCTGAGCCTGTTCTTCTATCAAAAAAAAGTCATGAATACTGGCACACTCACCTCTGAACAGGTTTTCTGGCTCTCAACCCCATAAACTCTGGTGCCAAAGTACAGACAGAAGGAAAAGAGCTATGTTTGCAGCTAACTGACTCCAGCAACTTCTCTTCCAGCACATTTCTCCTGAACTCTTCTGAGGCATTTGATTTTCTGCAAGTAGAGGGTGAAATTTCCTGCTATTCTTGATCCTTTCTAATGACAGACTACAGATAAAATATTCCTTTCCTCAGCAGTGGTCCAAGCCACACCGTTCCATCATTATCTTCACAGGAGATGAGAGGAACTGAGATTAAGAGGTAACTGTTCTGTTGCCTTCTTTATGTTGGAGTTTGGATTGGTCCATTGGAATCTCCAGCAGTAAGCAGTAAGACAAGGAGCAATGGGTGCAAACTTGAACATAGAAAGTTCCACCTCAACATGAAGTTGACTACTGTGTACAACATGGAGTACTGTGTACACTTCTGGACCCCCCAACATGAGAAGGACATCAAACTGTTGAAGTAAGTCCAAAGGAGGCCATGAGGATGCTCAGAGGGCTGGAGCACCTCTGCTATGAGGACAGGCTACAAGACTTGGGGTTCTTCAGCCTGGAAAAGAGAAGGTGTCAAGGAGACCTTGTAGTGGCCTTCCAGTATCTGAAGGACGCCTACAGGAAGGCTGGGGAGGGACTATTTATGAGGTCTTACAATGACAGGATAAGGGGTAGTGGGTCTAATCTGGCAGAGGGGAGGTTCAAACTAGATGTTAGGAAAGGGTTCTTTACAGTGAGGGTGGTAAAACACTGGCAAAGGTTGCCCAGGGAGGTTGTGGCTGCTCTCTCCCTGGAGATGTTCAAGCCCCCCTTGCCCAGGGGAGGGACACTTTAGGCTATCAGGGAGTGACAGGACTGGGGGTAATGGAGCGAAGCTGGAGGTGATGAGATTCAGAGTGGGTGTGAGAAGGAAGTTATTCAGCATGAGAGTGGTGAGAGGCTGGAATGGGTTGCCCAGGGAGGTGGTTGAGGCCCCATGGCTAGAGGTGTTTAAAGCCAGGCTGGATGGGGCTCTGGCCAACCATGGGTGTCCCTGGGCATGGCAGGGGGGGTTGGAATTAGCTGATCCTTGTGGTTCCTTCCAACCCTGACTGATTCTACGATTCTATAAAGACTAAGTTTTATTTTCCCAAAAGTCACTCTTGGAATTTTCAGAAGCAAATAATTTTGTTAAACTCTTAAAACACAAATGACTACATGCTTATTAAATAGAACCCAAATTCATTTTTTTTTAAACAAAAGCTAAATCTAAAGTATAAATTGTTTCGTGCCTCTTTCAACAACCTGATCTGCAGTTCATTGTCATTAATCATGCAGCCATTACCAAGCTCCTAGTTTCTAGCACAGTAGACAAACAGATATTTACTATAGATACAGAAATAGACAAGTTAAAAAATAATACAGAAACACAACAGCCCTCTCAGAAACCTGAGTCCCCAAGAGGGGCTCTCAGCCACCCTTCAGCCTTCCTCCCACCCCCCTACCTTTCCCTAGATCTTGCCTTATGTTTAAGGTAGTTTGGAGGGTCAGCCAGGGGAGTTAGAAAGCAGAAGAATTAGTCACACAGACAACAGGTTAGGTTAGAGAGAAGTTCAGCCCAAAGCCCAGACACAAAGCAACTCTATTATCTATGTTTGTGTTCTTGCTCTTATACATCTCCGCAAGCCTATGAGTGAAGCAGACATCACCATTGTTTCCATTTCACAGCCTGTAATCTAATTCTTCTCACCCAAACACTCTAGCTAGCCTCAAACTAGCACACTAACTCAACAACCAGTTCCCAAAATCTAAACACTTTCATATTTTGCTGCACAACATCTATCAAATTTAGAAACTCCAACCAAAAATTAAGTATTTTTATCCACATTAGTGAAGCATTTTTATCCACTTACAGTCATCCTACTTGGCTACATTTTTTTTTGTTTTCTTCACACCCTTCCCTTAAAGCAGATTCAATTATCCAATTAGTACCAGTCACCTATCTGGATCACTTCCTGAGGGGTTAAGATATATTTTAGAATGGTAATTTCAGATGTTGCTACTATGAAAGAAATTACATTTGAGAGAGCTCAATGCAAGAGGCTATAAATCTGTGTAACAGATCTATGGCCAGATTTTCCAACACTAGCCTGCATTTAAGTGTCCTCAGTGGAAAAAAAGACACTGTAAGCAGTTTTATATCCAGACAAAGATGGTGAAAGGCCTGGAACACAAGCCCTATGAGGAGAGGCTGAGGGAGCTGGGGGTGTGCAGCCTGCAGAAGAGGAGGCTCAGAGGTGACCTCATTGCTGTCTACAGTTACCTGAAGGGAGGCTGTAGCCAGGTGGGAGTTGGTCTCTTCTCCCAGGCAACCAGCAACAGAACAAGGGGACACAGTCTCAAGTTGTGCCAGGGGAGGTCTAGGCTGGATGTTAGGAGGAAGTTCTTCCCAGAGAGAGTGATTGGCATTGGAATGGGCTGCACAGGGAGGTGGTGGAGTCACCATCCCTGGAGGTGTTCAAGAAAAGCCTGGCTGAGGCACTTAGTGCCATGGTCTAGTTGACTGGATAAGACTGGGTGCTAGGTTGGACTGGATGATGTTGGAGGTCTCTTCCAAACTGGTTGATTCTATGATTCTATCATACATTAGAGAGTCCAATAAAACAGTTAGCAGTCAAACTCAAAATGGATAAAAATTACCAGTGGAAAAACTAAAAGCTCTCAGAGAATTCCCTTGGGGGGGGAAAAAAAAAGCAAAGAGATGTTACAAAAATTCTCTGACTTTTTTAGTATTTTCCATATGTCCAAATAATAATTACTGATGTCCACAAAGTCATTAATAATGCTGTCAAATGGGAAAAAAATATTGCCTATGTTTGAACAGGGCTTTTTTTTTTTCCTTTAAAAGTACAAAATTTATATCACCTCTTCACTTCAAGGTTAAAAGAATAATGCAAATTCATATGAGTCCCTGATGATGGAAGTAGGATTAACATATTTTCACCTCTTCTAATAGAACTGCTTTGGTACAAAATACATTGTTCTGCACTGTCATGATGCATGGCTCATATTTAGAAATTTGACAGTTTAGGAATGCATTATGGCATTCCATTAAACTGAATACATTTTTTGTGATGCAAAGGAAAAGATAAAGAGCCACAAATTCCTGTCTCGATTGTTTTTTTTTTCTTAAATAGTGGCTTTTCTCACTACAGGAGTAAAAAAGTGTAGGTAATGTGGTATTTACAGGAATGCCAGGTTCTATTCTCTGCATTTCAAAAACCATGAGGAACATATAACTCTTTATTTCATATACAAGCTAGCTGCCTTACAAGAATGTGAATGGAGCAAAGCTGGAGGCGGATAGGACATGAGGAGGAAGTTGTTCAGCATGAGAGTAGTGAGAGCCTGGAATGGGTTGCCCAGGGAGGTGGTTGAGGTCCCATGGCTGGAGGCGTTTAAGGCCAGGCTGGATGAGGCTGTGGCCAGCCTGATCTAGGGTGGGGGGTCCCTGCCCATGGCAGGGGGGTTGAAACTAGATGACCCTTGTGGTCAGGGTAGGGTGTCCCTACCCATAGCAGGAGGATCGAAACTATCTGATCCTTGTGGTCAGGGTAGGGTGTCCCTGCCCATAGAGGAGGGTTGAAACTAGCTGATTCTTGTGGTCAGAGTAGGGTGTCCCTGCCCATGGCAGGGAGGTTGAAACTAGCTGATCCTTGTGGTCCCTTCCAATCCTGAGTGATTCTATGATTCTATGAACTATATTAATTGATAGAGGTGTCAGTTAAAACTCTCATTTACAACTGCAATAACAATAATTTTGAAAACCTTTCTAAATAGACCTGTAAGTGGATTGTGATGTTTCAGCTCCTGAGTGATATTAATGACTTAAGTAATTGCAAAATGACAGAAATACTGATGATGAACTGTTATTTCACAGAACAGCACTGTGACTGAGATGAGAAAGAAGGGGAAGAGGCAAGAAGTGGGGTTCAGAAGGGAAAGAGGACTAGAAAATCATCAGTGAAACTTCAAGTTAGGATATACACCTGCAAGGTTTCCTTATGCCTGTGGTGACACACAGTGCAAAGCTGTCTGTAAACCCCTGGATTGTAGGCAAGGCAATTTAATCTGAATGCATATTTGGAGTTGTACCATTACATAACCAGCTATATCATAAATGCTATTAGTCCATTGCCCCAAAGTGTAACACTTCCTTCACCTTAAGAAGAATTCAGAGGATTCTTTGGAAACAGGTTATTAGTTGATATTTTTTCTTCAGTAAGCCACATTTTGCCTTCACTTCAGTTTTCAAAATCAAGATGAGTAAAGGAACAACCTTCCAAAGATTCCTGTCCCCTTGTTGAGAAATACTTATGTTACTCTGTGCAGAGAAGTAAAATGGTAGTGTCTGGCCAAACTAAGGAAATACACTACTGAGTGGGAGGGAGTCCTTTCATACAGCCTCAGAAAAATTGCACTCTGAAAGCTTCAGCTTTGAGCTTTTATCTTCCCTTATGTTTGGGTCAGGAAACTGTAACGTGGAGCTAAAAGGTGAGAAAGCAATCGGAGCATCACACCACAAATTTATGAGGCAGGACAGGGCTTTGAGAAAGTGTCAAAGAGGACCTAGGAGGGCACAGCTTGATGGTTCTGCCTTTGCTTGCCATCATCTGGAGCTGTGGGAGATTGTCCTCACTGTACCTAAAATTTACTCTATGATTATGTCCTTAATAGTGGTTTGAATTTACTGACTACAAATTACTTTAACTGTACTTCAAATCAAAATATAAATAGCAAAACTGGTGCCCAACGTTCAGTATCCTCTGCTGTTTTCTACATCTACTTCTGTGTGATGGCCATCAGATTTAAAATTGCTGCCCTGGAGCCATTAGAACAGAAGCTAAAAAAAACTTCTGCCCATATGTCTGAACAACCTCTTGAGCTTTAAAGACGCTGTAATGCAGCAGAAAGGTGACACCTAAGTTTTAGAACACTTCCAATATAAACAAACCTAAGACCTTTCTTCAAAAGAAAAAGAAAAAAAAAAGAAAGAAAAAGATAAGGAATAATGGTGCTGTCTCCATAAAATTATTCCTCTCATTTGGAGTAGTGGGGTGAGAAAAACCATGATCCATGAAAAAGCACTTTAATGTGACCAGTCTTGTTATTGTAGAGTACTGGGTTATTAACTGCAACAAGAAGCAGATCTTCCTAGGTGCAATTAGGGACTGGAGGAATGCATCACTGTTACAGTTCAAAAACTGCTCTTTTAAAAACCTGCTTTTGTCCCATGGGGGAAGCTCACCTAGAGCACTGAAGAAAGATTCACAATGTTTACATTGCCAAAAAAGTGTTGCAATGATTAGTGATTAAAAGCAAAGTTCCAGCAAGAACAAACTATTTCAGAAAGGTCACAATCTTGGGATTTTTTTTTTATAAGCAAATGCATTATTAAAAACCCTTAAGGGCTAACCCTGCTGCCTAACGACTAAGAACTTGGAGATTGCTGGTGGGATTTGTTTCTCTTTCATATGCAACACTGGCAGTTACCCAGTGCATCCAGCAGAGCCACGGGAGACCCAAGCTTTCTTAAAAAGCTGGTGATATACTGGCCTAGTCCTGTGTACAATCTCTCTTGCCTTACAGTCTGCAGGAAAAATGCAGAGGGATAAAAGAAGCAGGCTAAGCAGAGGTTACAGAAATTGCAGTCAAGAAGAATTTGACTGATACTGAATAAAGAAGATCAACAGCTCTAGATTAACATCCAAATGAGGCCTTCACACTATTAGACATTTTACCAAGTACAGAAAACAAAATAAACCAAAGCAAAACAACAAAAGGAACCCCCACATGACACCAAACCAAACACAACCTGAGGTAGGTGCGTTAATTGTAACCTATCTTAGTACTTATACAGCCACTAGCAAAATAACATAAGCCATTCTATGATGCTATTTTCTTTTCTATGCAATTTCTAAAATACTCTACTTGTATATTTTGAGAAATTTGGTTCTACCATCTTGACATTTTTAAATGGAAGCACCTGATTTTGTGTATATTCATAATCAAGAATCAAAGCAATTTAAGGTAAAAACCATAATTAAATGGTGAGTGTAAAAATGGTTTATTTTAACCTTAATTTTTATGAATTTTTTTTTTATTTGAGGGGGTTAGGTATAGGCTGGATGTTAGGAGGAAGTTCTTCACAGAGAGAGTGATTGGCATTGGAATGGGCTGCCCAGGGAGGTGGTGGAGGCACCGTCCCTGGAGGTCTTCAAGAAAAGAATGGATGAGGCACTTAGTGCCATGGTCTAGTTGACTGGATAGGGCTGGGTGCTAGGTTGGACTGGATGATCTTGGAGGTCTCTTCCAACTTGGTTGATTCTATGATTCTATGATTCTATGAAAATAACGCCTCAGAACAGAAGAGTTCATAGAATCATAGAATCAACCAGGTTGGAAGAGACCTCCAATATCATCCAGTCCGCTAATGGACTTTTCTTCACAAAGCTCCTTTGATGCAAACAAGTCTCATTATCCTCATTCTTCTCATGAAGAACAGCGTCATGGAGAGATTAAGTCATTTATCCAATGTAACACAAGATGCCTGTGGGACTGACTATGTAATTTATCATGGATCTCCAGAGCCCCAGTCCAATGCCTGAACCAGCAGACCATTCTCTTCTTAACAGACAAGAGCTGCTCTACAGTACCTTAGGTGACCTTTCAAAATGGCTACTTTTTATATACTTTTTGTTCTATAATCACTCTAAAGAAAGTTGTTAAAGCAACAGACTCTGAGGAAGCTGAATTAAGCACTCAGTATCTTGTCTCAACATCAGCTGTGAAACTTGGGAACACAAACACTTTTCAGATCAAATATTGCATTTCTCTACAAAACCAGCAGCAAAACTAAAGCTCAGCATCTTGGCAGCTGGCAAAGATCCTTCATACTCTGCAAAATGACCATACTTTATATTTAAAGTCCTTTAAAAATTTAGAGGGGTTTTTTGTTGTTTTAGTTTGGGGTTTTTTTTTTGGTTGTTGTTGCTGCTTTTGGTTTGGGATTTTTGTTTGCTTTTCAGGATCTTTTAATATGCAACTGAAAACATCCACTCTATTGGCACAATGTATCTGAATAGACATATATATAGAAGGAGCCACACAGTAAGTACCTGTGCTAGTTTGAAGCTAGCTAGAATGTTTTGGTGAGAAGAACTAGATCATAGGCTGTGAAAGGAAAACAGTGGTGATGTCCATTCCCCTCAGAGTCTTGCTGAAGAAGAAAGGAAAATATTAGATAACACTCTGCCATATTTTTGTCTCACACTCTGCCTTGGGCTTCTGACCGAGCTGCATCTCCCTAAGCTCACCTTCCACTCACCTTTGCTTCTTAACTACTTGGCTGAACCTCTATTCTTCTTTACGACTGGGGTAAGGTTGAGAGGGGCAGAGGGAAGGTGCAGGGGTGGTTGAGAGCCCCTCCTGGGGACTCAGGTTTCTGGGAAGGGAGTTGTGTTTCTGTATTACCTTTTACCTTGTATATTTCTGTATATAACTGTATATACTGTAAATATCTGCTTGTACATTGTGCTAGCTGTAAATAAATAGCTTCATTTATATTCCCAGAGCCGACCGAGTCTAGTCTGGGTGATTTCTAAAGTGTGTGTGTGTGTGGGGGGGGGGGGGGGGGGGGGGGGGCACACCCAAACCATCACAGTACCAAAAGAAATTCTTTCCTGGCAAACTGCAACCAAAAGTGCAGAGATCAGTTTTTAAATGGGTAAAGCTGCTTAAAATCAAAAGGTAGTCAATTGTTTTCTTTTTATGTTCAATGAATGGTTTCAGTTTGAGTGTAATTCTAGCTGCAGGAGCACCCATGAGACTGGCAGTCTAACACGCTTGGTCAGTATCTGTCTCTAAAGAATAAAATTAATTAAAATGTGATATTTAAAGAAAAAAAAAAAAAGAGAGAGAGAGAGAAAGAAAAAAAAACTCCAACTGATAAAGTTCTCTCTGTATCCAGAAAGTAAGTATAATTCACATCAGCAATCTCAAATTCTCTAGCCACTATGTTCACCTGAAGGGATGATGACCAGGAGTGAAAAGTTTACTAGGTCATGCTCTTTTAATCTTACCTTTAATCTCTCTTTTGGGTGACTGCCAAGAGCACTGCTTATGATGATGTTTATGAAAAGAAAGAGAATGAACTGAGATCAGCATTTAAATTCCACACAGTTCACAAACAAGTTTCATATGGTAACAATTTTTGGTCACTGTCTGGGTTGACTGAATTTGAATTGGTGACCTAAAGGTGAAAGATTATGCATGCTAGGATCAATCTCCATGCGGTTCATTGTTCTCATATTCTGAAGTTCAAAGTGCTAGAAGGGAGAGTTACGTAGTTAAACACAGTTGTCTGCACTTTTCATCCAGTTCATATTTTCTGATTCTTTAATTTTTTTCTAACTATAAACCATGAACAAATTTTATTGAGATGAAAACATTTTATTGTGATCAGAAAAAAACAAATAAAACCAAACCACCTCCTTGAAGCAAGAAAATAATCTTCTGGTAGATAATCACATTTTTATATTAAAGAAGCCCTGCAAACCCTAATGAAAAGAAAGTGTTACGAGTTCAATTCTAAATTCAATTGTTCTAAGTTCAACTGTTCTAAAACTGCTTATTTCAAGAGGTTTTAGTTAAGAGTATCATACAGTCAGCTTTAGCTAGCTTAAAAATTATGACAACAAATATAAAGTCTATGATCTTAACATTTCATACTCCACAAGTCTGCTTACTTGCCCAATTCTTTGTACTGAAAACATGAAATTTAACTGAAATTAACTGAGTACATTTATTTCCAGGAAATGGACTTGTGAAAATTCTCAAGGAACTCTCTGCTGTATCTGAGGCACAATGTATCTGTCAAAAAACTTTCCCAATTTTAACCTCCTAAAATTTGTCTTCAGCGAGTGGAATTGAGAAGAAATTGAGAAAAAGTTTGCCAAATATTTGAGGAGGAATTTCCAAAACAGATATAGTGTCTCTAAAGTGTAGGCAACTGAATGAATGCTCACACCGAGACAGTGTTTTTGTTCAGCTTTCCAAATACCTTAACTCTTTGCCATTTTTAATGATACAAGCATAAGGGAAAACAAATAATAGCCTCTCCTACAAATTTATTGCCATATTATTTAATCTGCTGCTTCAACAGTATGTTTTTAAGGGGCTATCTTTCAACAGAGCAGTGAAACATAAAACTGAATCCAACTGCAAATCCCTAATCTGATATTGGGAAGAGGACTTTTAATTTATCCTCTGAATGCACCAGCTCTACAAAGTAACTCTTCAGAATATAGGATTGGTACTCTAAAAGTGATACATGATTCATGAGGAAAAAATGAAAGTGGAAAAAAAAAAGATATTTTACTTCCAATACCTGCTTTCACAATCCTGGAAACTGTTTCTTCAGAGACTAATTGGCTTTGATGATATCTGTGCTATTTTAATCATTTTCGTATTGAACATCATTTTCTACCATGCTTGTTTTACACTGTGCAAGTCTCAACGTTGTCAACCACAGCAACTAGAACACAACACCTTTAGAAACATCTTAAGGAATTACAGAAGAAAAAAAAGGGGGGGAAAGGGGAAGAAAAGGGGGAAAGGGGGGAAAAGGGAGGAAAAAAAAGGGGGGGAATGAAAAAAAGGGAAAAATAGGGGGGAAAAGGGGGGGGAAAGGAAAAAAAGATGAAAAATATGAAAAAAAAAAGGAAAAAAGTGGAAAATAGAGGGGAAAAGGGGGAAAAATGGGGGAAAAAGGAAAAAAGGGGGAAAGGGGGAAAAAGGGGGAAAAAGGAAAAAAAGGGGGAAAAAAAGGAAAGAGTGGGAAAGGGGGGGAAGGGAAAAAAAGGAAAAAAGGGGAAACAAGGGAAAAAAGGGGGAAGAGGGGGAAAAAAGGTGGAAAAAGGAAAAAAGAGGAAAAGGAGAGAAAAGGTGGGAAAAGGGGAAAAAAGGAAAAAAGGGGAAAAAAGGGAAAAAAGGGGGGATAAAGGGGGAAAAGGGGGGAAAAGGAAAAAAGGCAAAAAAAGGGAAAAAAGGGGGGAAGAGGGGGAAAAAAGGTGGAAAAAGGAAAAAGGAGGAAAAAGGGGAAAAAAGTGGGAAAAGGGGAAAAAAGGGGGAAAAGGAGGGATAAAGGGGGAAAAAGGGGGAAAAAGGAAAAAAGGGGAATAAAGGGGGGGAAGGGGGAAAAGGGAAAAAAGGGGGAAAAGGGAGGGGAAAAGGAAAAAAGGGGCAGGGGGAAGGAGGGAAAAAGAAGGAAAAAATAAAAAGAGGAGAAAAAAATAAAAACGAGGGCCCCAAAACTTGTTTCAAGGCCTATTTGGTTTAACACCAGCCCCAATGCCCATTGAAGCACATATAATTCAGAAGGCCTGCCTGCCAGCAATAAAGACTGAAATTGGATACTTCATGAGATTAATTACCTAGATAGGGCACAATAACGCTAGTCAAATGGGAAGGTAATTAAAGTGCACCTTCCATGAAAATTATTCATTGCTGATGGATCAGGTGACAGATAAATCAAAAGGCACTTCCAAAAAAAAAAGCTACAGGTTAACTTGTGGAAGGCTGTTCCTCCCTGGAAGTTGTGATAACCACGGGTGCTTGTTCCTATCATAAGACACGAGGCTCTGGGAGGGTAACACAGCCTCTGAGAAAGAGAAAGCTCAGTGAAAAGTTACCAGCATTGTGCCTGCAGACAAAGGGTCAGCTAGAGTGGAACCAGTCGGCTGACAGCCTTCGGATTACTAAACCTCTTTCCTTGTATGCCATAAAGGGGTAGTGCAAGCGTAAAAGGCGGCGAGTGATGAATTAATAAGTTGACTAGTCCCCTGGGTGCAATCCTTACAGGCAGAGGACATGCTGCGGTAATCAAACGGGGTTATAAATTGTGTCCACTGAATGGCACGAAATGCGTCTCACTTCATCACCGCTAAGTCAAGGCTTCCTGAATTTGTCGTTAACGCTTTAGCTTCAACTTATTTATTTATCTGAACGGCAAAAGTAAGAGAAAGAGCTTACAATAACAAAAGGACAACTGATACTACCCAGCGGGATATATAGTTGAACGGAGAACACTGACTCTTACTTTCTACAGCTACAGGGGTCAAACTGCACTCCTTTTACACCAAAGATCCCCTTGAGATGGACTGGTTAAGTTCAAAACATTTGACTAAACGCATTTCTGAACACTGGAAAGAAACCCAAGATCAAGTAATCTTTCACAGCTACTTCCTTAAGTATTCTCTACTTGGGAAAAAAAAAATGTAGAGTTATTTCCCAGATCCCAGATTTTTAGAGGTCATTTCTAAACTACCTTACTCTGGATGTAACATTTGATTAATAAAAGATATGCCAATGGATTGTTGAATAGAATAGAATAGAATAGAATAGAATAGAATAGAATAGAATAGAATCAACCAGGTTGGAACAGACTTCAAAGATCATCCTCCTATCCCCCAGCCCTATCCAGTCAACTAGACCATGGCACTAAGTGCCTCATCCAGGCTTTTCTTGAACACCTTCAGTGATGGTGACTCCACCACCTCCCTGGGCAGCCCATTCCAATGGGAAATCACTCTCTCTGTGAAGAACTTTCTCCTAAATAATATAATATTAATTACCACCTTCTCTCAATGGATTATTTACATATGCTAAACCTCTAGGTTGTGATATTAGGATAATTCTGACTGCCAGGGAAGCAACTTTGTGTCACCCCCTTTGTCTTTCATAATAGTAAATAGCCATTTTCAAGGGCTTTAGATACCTACCAGGGTTAGAGGAAAACTTACCATTGACTTTGAGGCAGCACATAAATAGGCAAGAAGATAACTTCAAAAAATTCTTTACTTCTTCTCCTAAAAATGCACTCAAAGTTTTCCTGAATCTTGAAACAACAGTTCTGCATGTTTTGTAAATGAATCCATTGCCATTTTCCCTATGCTCTGAATGTTTTCCCCTTCTCTAGGCTTCATTGTGAGCAAAGGAAATCAAAATTTAAGTTTGATTAAACTGATTCCATTATTAATTACATCATTATATAACTACATATATACAATATATATAACAATATCTGCAATATAATTATTAGTACATCGCTGTTAAAAAACAATGTAAACTTGGAAAATCAGAACTACAAACTGAATCCCTTTGTGTGTGTCCACTGGAAGCATAACATTTTTTCAGAGATAAAATTTATGACACCAGTCACGACTGTTCCCAGTCTTGGGTATTCTTCTGTATTCACAGAATTTTATACAATTGCATGATACTAATTTACCAACTTCACCACAGTTTTGAGCAGTGCCATTTCCCTCAGAAAATAAGTTGTGCTGATTTGGGGCCTAATTTTATCAATTTAAGATGAGCTTAATATAATACTTTTCAAGAAGTCACATTGACTGACTTCCTGATCTATAAATATAGTTCAGTAAATTTAGTATAATCTTAATTGAGCAACCTGTGGCAGTTACGGATGGAGTACAGACACATGCTTGCCCATACCATTAATTCATCAGCGTGGCTAGCTGAGTGGACATTGAGTTGTGGGAATCTCAATGAGGGCACGCTCTTCTGTGAGAGAAAGAAGTTTAACGTTGCAAGTGCAAGTCCTGACATGCTACAAGTAGTACATGGACCCTGATCCCTTTGGTGTATGCATAGCTTTGGTAAACACGAAACACACATTCGCTCTTTTAGAATGTCAATGCCTGTCTGCCAGTATCCAAGTGGAGTTGTAGTTACTGATGTACCTCTATAGATTGTTAAATGAGATGAGACTTGTCTGCCTCAGAGATCACTGCTACCCTCTGCCGCTGCTGTAGTCAGCAAAGGTATGTAAGGTAGTATCCTCTTTGACACAGAATCATAAAATCAACCAGGTTGGAAGAGACCTCCAACATCATCCAGTCCAACTTAGCACCCAACCCTATCCAGTCAACTGGACCACGGCACTAAGTGCCTCATCCACTCTTTTCTTGAATACCTCCAAGATGGTGACTCCATCACCTCCCTGGGCAGCCCATTCCAATGCCAATCATTCTCTCTGTCAAGAACTTCCTCATAACATCCAGCCTATGCCTCCCCCAGCACAACTTGAGACTGTGTCCCCTTGTTCTGGTGCTGGTTGCTTGGAGAAGAGACTAAAATTGCTCTCCAAAGCATCACAAATGTAACAGTATTCTGAGAGCCTGGCATAAATGCTAAGGCAAAGGTTGAAACATGGCTCCCAGGAGGATGGTGAAGGAGTTTGCTTGATCTGTTTATTGTTCATTGAAGGTTATTGATTTGCAATTGTTCTATGCCACTGCATGGTCGAGTTAATTTATTGCTTGCACAAAACTACATAGCACTGATTCTCTGCATTATGTAGGCAAGATCAACTGTATAGCATCTGCAGCCCTCCTAGTGGAGACTCTTGATTAGCATTACAAGAAAGCATAAAGTAGTTTATATTTTAAGTACATTTTTAACATTCATGTTATAAACTGCAGTCAAGTGAAGTATCTCTATTTTCAAGACACACCTACTACACATAACCACACTAAGTACCTTAGTTAATTCAGCGGTGAAATTCTTCACCGAGAGTAACATGAAATGAAATCCCATGAAATAAAGTAACAGGAATTACTGATAGGACTATCAATTTATTTTAAAGAAGTTTTAAAATCTTGAAAACAATAAGTTAGGGTTTTTTGTTAATTTGCATGCTTGTGTAGTATTTTCTTGAAACTAAAGTGAAGCATGTAAATAATTGACAGTCGTGCTGTGGCAGGAAGAACCGTTTGCATATGCAGGCTGGGAAGAAGAGGGCATTCGTGTCATCAACTTTTGGCAGTTAATTTAGATGGCTAAATAGGGAAGGTAATCTAAAGCTTCCTCTGTAATTAAGGACAAGGCAATGCAAAATTCCTTAATTTGGCTCCTGTTCCAAATCACTCCCTAAAGAAACCTATCAATCTCCGTTGACTACAATAATGTAAATATCCACCGAAGATTTAAATGCTAATGCTGACATCAAAGAGCAGAACATTTAGCCCTAAAATGCTTTATGTGATTAATTCTACATAACATAAAGAGCAATGACACTTTTTCCTCTTCATTACCAGTTAGGCTTGCAGTACAACACAAAAAAAAATAACAGAACTAAGGGTGAAATTTTGATCTCAGCTACACAAGGGAATATTTGGGATTATTCTGCAGGAGGTCTACAGAGGCACATCATTAGAATGTTGGCTCTGAAATATTAGCATCCAATTCCTCATTTCACAGCCATGATAGAGGCTCTATGAACTTAAATAGAGTCTTTAGTGAAGTAAATGGCATTTCTCTGCATAAGCATCAGTGTTTACTACCTCTGAATCTGGCCTGCTGACTCAGCTATTACTGCTTGATAGAAGCCTGGGTGCTGCATTAAAAAAAAAGTTAAGCAAATAAATAGAACACTCTTGGAGGCATTAGGAAATGGGGTACTTAAAAAAGAGAAATGCTTAGATGACAGATGGACAGAAAAGGTCAAAAGGAAATACAGCAAATAGATCCATCAGAAAGTACGAGTTGGGAAACGGAGGGAAAATTAAAGAGTCTGCTGCTGCAAATGAACACACGTGAGAGGTAATGCCAGATTCAGCAGATAATTGTGCATCACAAGGTGCTGAAATGCAGCTAAGAGTTTAGGAGGCTCATCCTTAAAAACAAAAGCTAAGAATCACAGTATCACAGTATCACAGTATCACAGTATCACCAAGGTTGGAAGAGACCTCACAGATCATCAAGTCCAACCCTTTACCACAGAGCTCAAGGCTAGACCATGGCACCAAGTGCCACGTCCAACCTTGCCTTGAACTGCCCCAGGGATGGCGACAAACAGACACCTCATTCCTAAGGATCTTAAGTTTGCTTCAGAGGAAGCAAAATCTGGCTTGTAAATGCTGAAAAATAAACCAAGAGGCTAGAAGAAAGAAAGATTCAAAAGAGATGAATCTCTATGTGTGCGTGGGTATGTGTATGTGTGGGTCTGCACATCTCTCCCTTTTCCTTTCTCTGTGCCAGTATATGGAATAAAAAGAATAGAAGTAAAATATCAAACACCCCATTCTTCACTTCTATAGATTTCTTTCATTAACATTAGAAAAATGCCAACGTTGCCATGAATAATTTTTCTGCATGTGGATTCTCTTTCGTCTGACAGATGATTTAGCTCATTCAGTATGGACAGGTTTTCATCGGCCTATTGATGTCATACAGGAGTTTGATTTCTACTCCTCTGTCAAACATAGTTAACACTGGTCAAAAAAAATGTTGACAGAAGACAAATGAGCTGGAAAAAAAAATTATCCAAAGAGAATAGTTGTCACACTCATGTAGCCCTGTACATTTAGAAAATTAAGCTAAAAATAGCCTTTTCTTAATTAGTATTAATACTAAAATAGCCTGAAGCATCTGACGTAGGCTGCTTGCTGTGAAAATTTAAATCTGCTTTATTTTGCAGGTTGCTGTCAGAAACAAAACTACCTTATGGAAACAAAATGCAGATTGTTATAAGCTTAGATTTGGGACATTTATATTGGTTCTACAATAAGATTCTGTGTCATTATCGTGAGTTTTAGCTGACTTATGTTCACACGCAGACATTGTTATATAACACTTAGCTCAGACAAATGGCTCTGTTCTTGATCTTCCCTATTCTACTGTAGTTAATGACCAAATATTGTTAAAAATTGGGACACTAATTATCTGATGTCTACATGTTATGGATAATTAAGAATTGCTCACTCAGAAGCCATGTTAATTGTTTTTCACAGGTCTCCTTCTCTCGTCCTTGTGTCCTCAACAAGGCAAGCGGCTACAGGTTTAGGCGTACATCTCTGTCACATACTTTGTCACAGAACATACATCATCCTTTCTGGCTCATCCCCGATTAATTTTGCTGGCTTGCAGCAATTATCTCTCCCTTTGTGACTGACCTCCTGGTAAATGGAGTGCATGATAGCTGGGCAATTTTTCCCTGCGTATTTTACCACTTAATTGATCCCTGTTGGCTGCCTACAATAGAATATACTAAACTTAAGTCATAACATGATTGCAGTTGAGAGAAAGTGGTAACTATGTTTTCGCAATTGTAGTTGACAGCTGTAAAAATCAGGTCTTGATAATGTTCTCTCATTTACCCTATTACTTGGATCAGTTGGTTAAAGCTGTTAATGATCCTCTTGGATCAATGTCTTTTGCTTGTAGCTATAATTTACTGCATTGGTGGATTAGTACAGATGTTTTCGTAGATAGCTCTGCATCATTCCACCAGATTGCTGTCTGCATCAAATTTGCTTCCATTCATCACTAACGAAGCAAAGAAAAAGATAATCAGCGTCTCCTATCTTAACGTTAACTATTGAACTCGGGATAACACTTTTATTGTTGTCAATTTGCAGCCTTCAACCATGGCTTCCTCAGTAAATTGCCCTGAGAATTTCCTCTAGAAAAGGATCCAATGATGTATTTTTTTACTATAAGGGGGAAAGACTACAGAAATACCAAAGTGTACAAAACAATTCACATACTAAATAAAAACAGTAGATAAGTCTGTGCAATTAGAAATATGCCCTATGAAGTCAGCACTGATTCTATCACATGCAAAGCAGAAGAAACTCCACAGGGCAGCAACCTGTCAAAACAGACAACCAACCAAAAAATACTTACTTAATTATAAAAACTCTTCCAGAACTTGACAATGCTCATGAAGATGTCATAGTATATAGTAAGAAAGTCAGCAATGGCTATTGCTATTGCAAAAGATATGTCCCCTTCTTATTATCCCTGTAGTAACAGGAAGATCAAGCCCAGCTCTTTATTTTGCCCTGACTTGCCAAGCTATCTCAGTTATCTTCACACTTACCTGCCATTCATTCTTGGACTTCCTAAACTGTCAGAGGAACATGGGTCAGAAGGAAAAGATGTGTATTTTTCACCTGAGGGCCCATTTAGCCAAAATTCTGCTTTTCCCACTAAAAAAAAAAAGCAAGCTTGCTGTCACATACAGTAAATAAAAAATAAAGAGCTGAATAAAATATGACCATGTTCCATAAGCAGCAGCAGAATGTCTGACTCTGTTACTAATGAGAATAAGTATGTAGAGCTAATGTGAAATACACTGTCTTAAAATGCTGGACAAAACAACATGGCACATCTTTCTAGACAGTGAATTATGAGCATGAACTTCATCCCTAAGTGGCAGACTTGAACATTGCTTCAAGAAAGCTCTTGAAACATTCTTCATCCCTTCCTGCAGTGCATTTTTGGCATACTAACCACACTGTCTCTGATAGTCTGACAAAGAAGGGCTTCCAGCTGTTAAAGAGGCACCAGTGTGAGCAATCTCTCCCATGCAGAAGGTGAACATTAAGCTATTCTATCATTTAAGCTTAATGGACAAACTGCTTTGGGTCTCTCTGTATAAGATATCTTCTCTCTTTTAAAGGAATCATTATAGTAGACTGGCTGCATGCCATGTTGCCATCAAATGCTTCACTCTATTGAGAAGTTACAGTTAAATAATTCTTTAATTTACTACATACAAACTCAATTAGGACTTCACATTTGGTGCCAACTACGCTTGCAATAGCACCTTTCAGTAGCAGTGTTCATTTCTCATCAAAGAAATATAAGGGCACTCAGAGGGTTTTGTTTGTTCTAATGAAAATGGTACCTCAATTCTTCAAAAGGTCTGAAACAAAGCAGGAAATATGAGGCTACTCAAGGGTAAAGCTTCTAATGTCTTATTAACTTGCAGATATCATCATACTTATTTTCTTTGAATGTTCTTTCCAGGCAAATTAACAAAGAAATAAAACACTTCAATAATAAATTACACTATAGAATCATAGGATCAACCAGGTTGGAAGAGATCTCCAAGATCATCCAGTCCAACCTAGCATCTAGACCATGGCACTAAGTGCCTCATCCAGGCTTTTCCTGAACACATCCAGGGATGGTGACTCCACAGAACTCATGAGTGCAATGGGTTTTGGCTAGATTGATTCAAACACTCTTATTCTGTCCTCCTGATATGATGGTATTTGTGAAATATCACTAATATCAGTATTCATTCACTGAAGAAATTCAAATCTGTTTCATAAATGCTAAAAACCAAATCTCACTTGTGCCTTTGAGGCTAGCAATGTATTGTTATTAGCTACAAAGAGGAAAGAGGAAGTTCAACCAAACAAATGAAAAATATCCTTGAGGAATTTTAAAGCAGAATCAGTACAGATGTTATTTTTGCCAGTTTCTCTACTGTGTTTCTCTTTTAGGTCTCAATATAGTCATGGCAGTATTTTACCTAAACATATTTCCTATGGCAATTCTAACATTTTCAGACAAATATGTGCCTGTGTTTCATAATCATCATCATGACATCACTTAGGTAAGAAAATGATACATGTGGCAAATATAACAAGCAAATAATATGTTCACGAGGTCCTACTGATGGCATTCAGCACTTATCTAGACCCTGCACCCAAGTTACCTTACTACAGTTCACAGTAAGCAGAAAAGAAGATCTGGAAATACAGTTCTGCTGCCAAAATGAATGATCTATGAAACTGGTTTTGGGGGGTTCTTTTGCACAATTAGCTACACTGATCTGTGCATCACAACTTATAAATATATCAAGTGATTTCTTATCTTTCTCCTGCAGATAGTTTGAAAGTCTTTGATGATGTCCAGGTCTTTGCAGAACTATGTCCTTTTTTACCACATTTTTTTCTGGGTCTGGTCACAAACAATATGTTAACACACACACTTTCTTTTCAAGGTCAGGACTAATTTTTCATCACTACTTTTAAGAAGACAATTGGCGTAACTCACAAACATTAAGGAAATGTCAAAGAATCGCAGAAACATTCAGGTTGGAAAAGATCCTCAGAATCACCAAGTCCAATGAACTCTACAAGGTTCACCCCTAAACCATATCCCCAGGTACCACATCCAAACGACCTTTAAACCACCTCCCTAGGCAGCCTATTCCAATGCCTGACCACTCTTTCTGTGAAGAATTTTTTCCTAATATCCAGTCTAAACCTATGCAGTCACAGCTTGAGGCTGTTCCCTCTTGTTCTATCACTAATTACGTCTCAGTAGAGACCAGCACCAACCTCCCCACAACCTCTTTTTCAGGTAATTGTAGAGAGGTCTCCCCTCAGTCTCTTTTTCAAACTAACCATCCCCAGCTCCTTCAGTCACTCTCCATAAGATTTATTCTCCAGGACCTCCCCCAGCTTCATTGCCCTCCTCTGCACTGGCTCCAGCACCTCCACATTTCTCTTGTACCGAGGTGATCAAAACTGAATGCAATACTAGAGGCATGACCTCACCAGTGCTACATACAAGGGGACAATCACATCTCTTCTCCTGCTGGGCACAGCATTTCTAATACAAGCCAGGATGCCATTGGCTTTCTTGGCCACCTGGGCACCCTGCTTGCTCATATTCAGGTCAGTCAAAGTTTGTAATAGCAGAAGAAGAAGTGTCACCTACACCTTTGTGTCATATTATCAAAGCAATCCCTCCTTTCTTTTCCTGCATTGTATTTTATATCATTCATTTGCTTCTTGAGTATATAGTTACTTATTGTACAGCTGGTGAAACCACTCTTTAGTAGGGCACAATTGACTGTGGTGGCATAATTCAGTATTTCAAGAGGTCAGTGCATGGGAAAGTTAATCCTGTGGCTGTCCAGCTTCTCCTAGCAGGTTGCTACTAAACAGTTGACATTCATAAAAGCTTAATGTGAGCATTTCTAATTCAGAGCTTTGTTCTGTGAAGCTGAAGCTTTACTTTGTGTCACTACACTAGAGTGTACCTTCCTGCCGCTTTGATTTCTCAATATTGTAAAATTCACACGGTGTCTACAAGATAAACTTTCTTAGCAAGAATGATTTCATCCGTTTCCAAAATGCTTTTATGGTAAAGCTAGAGAGGTCAAAGTTCTGACACCCATTTCATGGGGAAAAAATAAAGAAAACAATATTTTTAGTATACTAAAAGAAAAAAAGTAATTCAAATAGCATTCAGCCACAAACTGATGTGCAAAAAAACCTGCTACAGTCAGACTCAAACTGTGATATGAAGTTAAACTTCCTTTGAGGATGGCAGACTGCCCAGTGCTTTGGTTCCTGTGTGTTCTGATAGAGCATAAGGTTCAAATCCTGCTCCTATTGAAGTCAATGACAAAACTTCCACTGACTTCAGCGGTGCAGGATCAGACCCTAAGCAACACGACTAACATCTGCTTTCTTGGTTTTTTTCTCTCTTATCTTTCAGTAAAAAATATCAGAACATATTTAGAACTAAATATATATTAAAAAAAAATTACTATCCATTGTGTACTCTGTGATATTTTTTTCTTATCAAATACATTGCATGTAATTTCAAATAAATCTATGTATATGATCAAAAGTGTCAAATATCATCCATATATGCCACACCATCTTATATCCTACACAGATGACTCCTTCTTTGTGAAAAACCTTAACAAAACTATTAACATTTAGCAATCTTACAACATTCTTCCCACCTAGCAATTCTCCAGTATCTCCATAACCTTGTGAATTTCACCACATTAAATCCGACCTGATGCAATCAGCGAATGAACAAACTGCTTTCCCTGATGGGATGGTATTTGATGTACAGAGACTGGAATTCTTATCAAGTTTTTATCCATCAGTTTAATTCAGGCATAAAGTCGGTTACCACTCCCTGTCAAAATATCTGTCACATTAGTCCAGGGTAATGGGATTGCAGATCAATAGGCAGCCTTAGCTCCACAGAAATAACCCAATCCATTTTTAAAATGTATTGAAAAGACATGGAAAAAAAAATAGAAGAATAATAACTACCACATCTAATTAAATTCCACTCTGGTTTTCCCCTTTTCAGTTGTCGGCCATGCAGCGAAGAACACTTACAGAACCAGATTGTTTACCTACTGGTCTAGGACAACAAGGTCAAAGAGACTAAAATATATTTTAAATATCATTAAGAAGAACCACTCTTTAGTCTACCCTAACATCTTTGGGATGGGAGCTAACATCTTTGTAGCTCCCATTAAATAAACTCAGCAAAATGATAACCAAGAATGCAACCATCACAACATACATGGTTCTAAAAAGCACAGCTTAATGGAAGAGGCATGAAGATATGGGTTTTGAAAAGCTTTAAATAAAACAGCTCTCCTAGATCAACAGGAACAACATGTCTGGTGCAAAGAAAAGAAAAAAAAACCAACATTATTTTTGTACTCAGAATTATTTTTACACAAAGCATTGTATTTAAAAATAAATATACAGATGATGTAGCTATATCAATGTGGGAAAGCTGATCCACAGCTGAAGGCTAGAAGATGAAAGATACCTCAACAAGGAAAGCCACTAGGAGGAAATACCAAAGAAACCTGAAGCTAAAAGAAGTCCACAGAAAAATGGGAAAACAGAAGCTGGAATAAGTTGAACACTCAAGCTATTTGTAATAAGCTGTCATGTTCTGCCAGAAGTGAACAGGAAGGCAGAGATGAAGCTAGATTAAAATGACTTGCAAAGGAATGGGAAGACACCAAAATGGTGTAGGGAAAGGAGAGAAGTGAGAATAGAACTAGAACACTGAGGTCAAAATGAGTGAGAAAGACATGGGCATAAATCTTCTTGATTGCTGCCTCTGCTGGGGGACAGCTGAAGAAAAGTCAGGCTTAAGTGAGACTGACAGGGAACAGGAAATAAATAGATGATCAATAGTGCAGAGACTATGAAAGAAGAGACTTTAAAAAATGAGTAGACGTAATTGAGAGCTGGAGGAAATGAGAAGAGAAGCAGAGAAAAATGATGAGCAGCAACAATTGAAAGGAGAACGTAGGAAAAAGGAGAATGCCAAGTTAGAAAGACTTCAGAAGTACCAAGGAAAGGCAGGAGCCATTACACAGCTTTACATACACAGTGCTGCTTCTAACAGACACAAATTTAAAGCATGTCATTTTTTTTCTGTTTAAGTTGCTGGGGTAATGCAACTTTGAAAAAAAATTAATTCCTTTTTTATTTCATTTTTTAACAGCAAATTTTGGGATTATTTTAAGGAAAAGCTCTGAAAATTGAACTAAAAAAAAAAAAAGGCAAATCAACACATACAAAACAAACTGTTATGAAAAATTATTTGATTATGAAACTGATTAAAGATCTTTCTTATCTGTTTCAGGTTCTCAGCACTTAGTGTGTCTAAAGGCACAGAACGACCAAACAGTGATGAGGGGCACCTTCTTCTTGCTGTGAAGCAGGAGTGAGCATTAGCAAGTGCTCCCTGAAACAGCACAGAGTACATTTAGGAACAACTCCTGCCATTCCATTTGAGCTTTCGTTTGTCATGTTTGGTTACAGTAATAAGACATGATGAGCTTTCCCTTGGATATGATCTTTTTCTTTCCAATGGCTATAAAGACAACCCAGACTGGCTTAGTACAGATATTTCAGTTTGCTAAAAACCTGATAAATGTTGGGATGCATGTGATTTATCTCAAGTTTTCAAAGTCAGGCTAAGCTGTCTGTCCTTTCAGACAAATTCCAGAGGAAAGGATCATAGAATCATAGAATCAAGCAGGTTGGAAGAGACCTCCAAGATCATCCAGTCCAACCTAGCACCCAGCCCTATCCAGTCAATCAGACCATGGCACTAAGTGCCTCAGCCAGGCTTTTCTTGAGCACCTCCAGAGACAGCGACTCCACCACCACCTCTATCTTTGCAAAAGTGTCCACATAATTTTTTCATTGAAAAAAACATTTTTGTTAAAGGTTTGAAAGTGCACAAATGCCAAAATCCAACAAATACTCATCTGCTGTGAACACTACCTGATTCCATTAGCCTCTTGTATGTTCTATGGAAGAAAAAAAAAGATAGATTTGGAAAGGAATTTGATGGCTCAAAAAAGACTACCAAAGGTAGTCTAGATACCAAAGTATCACTAAAAAGGTATCTTATCAGGGAAGTGGTAAATTTTGTCTTGGGTAAAGAGCAATTCAATAAGCACATAAAGGTGGTGTGTTAGCTGTGTGCCAGCTGCAGCTCTTCAATACATTAGCCTATTGTAACTGGGGCTTAGTCACATTTAAATCTGAATTCTATAAGGATGCAGGGGTTCACATAGATCAGCTTGCAATGCTGGCATGACATCCTGTTTTCTTTATATGATCCTGGATAGGCAAGATATGAAACAAGACGGTTTACTCCTGAGGGACTTAGCGCACTTAATCTTTTACTTGATTCCAGTTCAGTTCTTTCATGCTTTTGTCAAAAAAAAAACCCACAACAAAACAAAGCAAAACAAAACCCCTCACGGTTCTTGGCTGCAGCATAAAAAGTATGGCATATGACAACTGATAGCCTAGTCACCAAGTCCTTTAAACACAAAGAATGAATAGCAATGTGTCATATGTACACATGTGAGCAATGCGAAATGCTACCTACCCACTTGCAGTCATTTCATTGTGTTATTTCCACAAATATAAATAGCTTTTTATCAACCACCTGGTTCTTTTCTTGACATGCTCTCTTTGTCTCATCAGAAGCTTTTTATATGTGGGTGAAAAAACCCACAGAATAAATTCCATTACCCCATTCTTTTTATCAATAATTTCCTGTTATCGTTACACAATAATTTGAATTTTGCGACTGCGGCCACAAAGGATCAATTCAATTAAACCAAACTAAAGAGGGAAAATTTCACTGCAACTGGTGAACCCAGTAATTATATACAGACACCTATTGTGTTGGCATAATAACATGTGAAGGAGGTTTAGTTAGACACATTTACGCACGTAAAAAGTAATATGGACATGGAAAGAGTCATTTTAGTCAAAAGTATAGAACAGTCACACAGTAACAAATGAGAGCTGCGTGAATCCTAGTTTACTTGGCTATAAATAAATCCAACATTTTCATTCTCTCCATGGTAAAATAAAACAGGAGCACAGAAGCATAACAGTCTCCTTTGAGCAGCCAGTCTCTTTCTGTTCAATTATAGTCATCAATCTGTTCCACCTAAAATATTTTCCTCCTTGAGAAACCAAAGAAACCAGTGCTAGGATCCAAAACATGCTGCTGAAAAAGTACCATAAAAGAGGTCTTTTCTTTTGGCAAAGGCATTTGTTCTGAGAGACTGTAGCTTTTTTCAACATGAATTTTGCAATTTGAGTGAAAAAATAATGTTGTGTTTGTATGGTATCTTTAATCAGAATATGTCTGAAGAGTTTGGTAAGGAAAGGTGAGAGTTACCTTCCTTTTACAGAGAGAAAACTACAATGACGAGAACTTAAAACAATGAACTTAAAACCAATCACACACCCCTAAAAAAAAACCTGTTCCCTATGTATATTCCTGTTACTTGCTCAACTGCAAGCCTTTACATTCTGATGTTCAGGAGTGCTGAAAAGACAAAGCTTCAGTTGTATGAGTACCCTTTTCTCTCAACAGTAGCAAGAGTCTGATTCTGAAACACTGGGAACTAATCTGTGAATAATCCCACAGCAAACTGCAGAGCAGGGAAGAAAAAAGTCAGGTCTCCTGCTTCCTGCTGCATGCTCTTACAAAATTTATCCAGGTGGCTGGAAATTTTCCATCACCTGAAAGTCTAGATGCTGTCTCTAATATATATGCAAACTATAGCTTCAGTAACATCTCTATGCTTGATGTAAGAATCATTCTGCAATTCCATAACTTGTGCTACTTATAAGATAGCAAAGGACAAATATAAGATAACAAAGGACAAATATAAGATAACAAAGGATAAATATACTTTCTGGCCAGAAAAAGCCTATAAATCTATGACTATGAGAACACAAGAGAATTAACTATAATGAATCCTGGAGGTAGTACAACAAACATCTGATAAGGCTTCTTCATCTTCCTGAGATGTGATACTAGCGACCAAATTGCACCATTTCTGCCTTTACCCTGTGTGCCACTGAATCATCAAAGCACATAAAATAAAGCCAATCTGATTTAGCTAAATAGGCAAAAGTCCAAATCCTCTCCTTCATCTGGTAGTTCTGTACAGACATCTACAGAGAGCAGAACACTGTCCACCTGTGCACGTTTGAAGAATTACAGAGGAAAAAAAAAAAAAACCCAAGATGCCAAAACAATACAGACTGTGAGCAAAAATAGTTTCCAGGTGGTGAAAATCTCATCATGAACTCCATGAACTGAATGAGCACAGAGACCAATCCTTTCAGTCACAGGGATGGTTCCAAACTAAAATGAAACGTGCATTTAGCATCCAGGAAAGCACTATGTTGAAATTAAATATCCCATAAATATTCTAACAATCATATAAAGCATCCTAGGTTTAAGAAAAGGAAGGGAAGATGCTGAAGGAATTGTTTTGTGTGTGCTTTTGATTTGGTTGTTTGAGGGGTTTGGGGGGTTGAGGGGTGGGTTGTTTGGGATTTTTTTTTCCCCTTTTTGAGATGCTCATCTTTAAATTACAAAATAGCTATAGGTTTTTTTCCCCTATTTGTTCATTGTCTCTGTATGGCGAGTTTCTCCTCGGTTCAAGGCATTACTGTAGGCGATATTTCTACTGCACTAAAAAAAGAACAGCTTGATCACAGTCATTAAAACTCCCTCTATGATGCAAGGATGAAGTATCATTTAAAACACTAGTTACCTGTTTTTACAGCAATCATCAGTGATACTCTTTGTAATTATTTCTTTCAAGGCTTTTCTTCAGAAGCCAGATCTTGCAATTAATGCTCAGTTTAAGAACTTGTGCTCAGTCTTTAAGAGCTTAGTTTTACTTTCCACTCTTAAATGTCCATGGTGCACTACTGTAAATTCACAGACCTATAATTTTTATCAACAATCAACTCACTATTTCATAAACCTAAAGCTGAGAATTCTTTATTTTTTCTCCTTTTTTCCCCACTCAGCATGCAGACAACTAAAGCCCTTTTTTCCCCTGGGGTGATAAGCTAGTTTGATTTTATTTTCCCTGACATTTCACCTGTCAGATTATGATAAGCAGAAGAAACAAAGAATAATCATCACATTCTCACTGAATCTCATAACCAAATCTCTGGAAATACAAGATAAATTAGAAGCATTATCCTAAGGGAAAATATTAACAGTAAAAACACCACCAGATAGCCAAATCATCTTCCAGTGACCTAGAACTCCCATGCAGGTTTAAAAAAATAGGACTGTCAAATATTAGGGACTGACCTACAATGCAGAGTAGGACTAGGGGGTACTGGCTGACAAGAAACTCAATGTGAGCTGGCAATTTGTGCTTCCAGCCCAGAAAACCAACTGGGCTGCATCAAAAAAAGAGTGGGCAGCAGGTCAAGGGAGGTGATTCTCCCCCTTTATTCCAGTCTCATGAGACCCCCACCTGGCGTACTGTGTTCAGCTCTGGAAGTTAAATTTAGGTTAGACATTAGGAAGAAATTATTCACAGGGTGAATGACATACAGGAGCAGATCACCCAGAGAAGCTGTGGAGGCTCAAAGCCTGCAAGTGGTCAAAATGGTCAAAGCCAAGTTGGATGAGGCCTTGAGTAATCTGTTCTAGCAGAAAGGTGTCCCTGCCTTGGGTTGGAACTAGATGATTTTTAATGTCCCTTCAAACTCAAACTGTTCTATGATTCTAAGGAATAAGAAAAAAAAAAAAAAAATCCCACATCAAACCAAACCAACAACAAAAAACAGAACTGTGGAGTTAAGAAAATCCATTTAACAATAAGCTGTATGCTTTGTTAATGCTTTTCATTAATGCCTCCTGAAAGCAATACTGAGGCAAAGAAACAGGACAGGTAATCATGAAATAGTAAAGGCTCCAATTAACCAGTTTTGTGATTAATGAGCCAGAACACACAAAACGTGCTCCTGATTTACTGCATCCATAGTTTGCACGTTCCCAGTTTCTCTGTCTCACAGTATTGATGGAAGTGGAAGTGATGGAAACTTACCTGCTTGACCGGTGGTGACACTGACAGCTGCAAAAAGCCTCTGGGAACGACTCAAGTCGGAAACACCATTCACAGCTTCAACTTCAAAAGTGTAGTTAGCATGAGCTAGCAGGTCCATGACAGTGACATAGTTATCTACTAATCCGGTTTGCTGGGGCATATATCCAATATTACTCCCACAGGGAACACATTCACCCTGCTCCCAGCTGCACCTCTTGCACAATATGCGGTAGGTCACATCATTTCTTCCTCCATTGTCAGCAGGAGGACTCCACTCCAAACTCACAGTTGTCTGGTTGATATTGAAAATGAGGTTCTGTGGTGCAGATGGAGGTCCTATGGAACACACAAAAAAAACCCAAGGTAATTGCACAGAACCACAGTGGGACATGTAGCTAGCATTTTAATTACTGAGACAGAAAATAGCTGAAGCGTATTTCTTCACATAAACATTTCATTATTTTTAGTACAAGCTGCATGAAAGCTTCCTTGAACTCAGTTGGCAAGAACTTTATTTATTTTCCATTAAGGCATCAGAATAACAATTGTCTGTATATTTACTGCAACAGCCTTTAGCTGTTTCTCTTCTGGGCAATTAAAAGATCAGTTAATGTACCTTAAAGGTTGTCTTTTATAGTTTTCCCAAGTACAGGATTTGTTTGTCTCTTCTAAACATATTGCATCAATTGCATCTACACCTTTGTTATCAGCTCTGATATGATTTACAGAGATATTTGTTGCTGCTTTGGGTGTAGGAGACTTCTGCTATTTGAATTACCAATCTGTGTAGGCTAGTCTATTTGCAGTTAGAAGGTTAAGCCAGATCCAATTACAGTTCAGTCAAAGCTCGGATCTGCACAGGTACTTCTCATTTTTCATGCTACTCATTTTGGTATTATATCACATAAAGCACATTGCCTACAATTTTACAGCCACGGGAAAACTCTGCCTGTATTCTATCTATCACAGTAAGTTATGCACTTACCCCACATGCAATGTTTTCCAATGTTCTATCAAGCAAACACCAAAATTATATTTATGCTGATTCTATCTTCTCTGACAACTTTTCTTCTGCTCTGCCTTTCGGTTTCATTTACTCTTATAAATGTACTTTTCAAACACAGGCAAAGCCAACCGAAGCTGCTGTCTACAAGTGGCTGCACCTGGTTGGTTAAGCAACGTCCTTTGCTATTAAATCCATGGCTGACTCACTTGTGCATGCGACATATGGTGGATCAGAAGGTGCTCTGTAATAGCTATCTTCACAATCGCATCTTGAAGATCCTTCCTTGTCAGAGAAGCTGTGGCTAGGGCAGCGGGAGCACTGCAGATCTTGTGAGGAGGATTTGTAGAACCCACGGCCACAAGCTAAGGCAGAACAAAACAGAATTAGATTTTCATGGACTACTGTTCTGATCTCCTTTGTCACATGAGGTATATATTCCTGTAAATGACTAAACCATTCATTCTGTTATGTTGGTGTAAGGAATGCATTATGATCCTGTTTCTTCAGTTGGTGCAGTTATGATTTTGCAATATTTGTATGAGTTCAAACTGAGCAACTGGCAGCACAATATTTTAACACAGAGGGCCAAAGAAATATGACAATCACCTGCATTTCACCAAAGAAAAGTATAAGAAAAATGTGAAATAGCTGGATGTCTGCAATGGACCTAAACAAGGCAAAAACAATCTGGAAATGTACTGCTTTAAAGCCACTGAAGTGTTCTTGATATCTGAACAAGACGATTGGGAATTAATGGAGCAAAAGTTACTCTTTCCTGATAAGTGAAACCCAAAGAAACTATAACCTACCAGTGCAGAAGAGTTTTTCCAGTTTTACAGAGAGAGACAACTTAGCCTGAAATGAATTTACTAAAACTTCCAAGAATAAGGTAAAAGGCAACTATCTGGAAATACTCATATAAGATCAGCTCATACTTTGCTTTGCCCACTGTGAACCCATGGAAGAAAAAAATGTGTTGTGTTCCAAAATCGATGCTTAGAAATACTTTTTCCAGCTACTGCGACAGTTTCCAAAGGAGAAACATCCATAAACCACACCTATAATGACAGCCACAAGCAGAGAACTGCTACCTAGACAGCCAGCTTAAGAGTAGATAAACTATAAGAGCTGTAAGGGATGAGGAAGAGGGAAGTGTGGACTAGACAACACTAAAAATGGAAAGAGATTAAGAGTCCACTTCAGCACTAAGGTTATGGGCAAACTTACAAACACTGTCAACATGACAAACAGAACATAAAAGTCCTCTAAAACTTTCTAATAAAGCAAAAGCTTTTTCAACCACACTATTTTATTCTTTTTTTTTTCCCCAACCCTAACAGACAGTTTAACTTTCTTAAGCCACCACCTGTAAGCAAAGAAAAGGGACAGTAGGTGAAACCTTGTGTCAGGTCTCAAAATATTAAAGCTAGTTAAATAGTCATTCTGGATTCAGAGAGAGAGAATTTACTTTGGTTATATTCGTATTTGCTTGGATATTTTCTCAGGACAGAAATGCAAAGTATCCAAAGACATTGATATTTGGAACAGTTATTTAAGTTGCCTGGTACTTCAACGATGGAAAGTGCATGAAAACAATGAGCTTTATCTAAATCTCACTGAGGTCAATGAGGAATGTCTCTGACATTATTAGCCCTTGGACTGGACCCACAGAATAGCTACAGCAACTCAGCTTCTAATTTGATTGATTTTATGCAACTGAAAGAAACAAAATAAAATAAAAGGTGTCAATACCTCAGGTAACAGTAGATTAAAGTTGAGGAACTAAGCAAATCAAAAGTGGATTGGAGCAGTATTAAATGATAGGAAATTCTGACCCTCTATTGCTAGCATTACAATAATTTTAGAAAGAAAAATATAGGAGTAACAGAATAACAGAATAGTAGGTGTTGGAAGGAACCTCTGGTCTGACTCCTTTGCTGAAGTGCAGTCACCTAAATCAGTTTACATGGAAACATGTCTCCAAAGAAGGAGATTCCACAACTTCTCTGGGTAGTCTGGTCGAGGGCTCCATCATAAGCAAAGTAAAGAAGTGAAATCTCCTGGGTTCCATTTTGCAACCATTGCTCCTCGTCCCATCCCTGAGCAACACTGAAAATTGTGGTCCCTGACTGCTGCCCTTTAGATAAGCATTGGTTGGTGTCCTCTCAGTCTGCTCCTCTCCAGGACAAACAGACTCAGATCCCTTAGCTTGTCCTCATAAGAGAGATTAATTCTCAACAATCATCCTTATGGCCTCCACTGGACTCTCTCCAGTATCCACTGGATTTCTCACCTGTCACATATGACTAAAGAAAAGAAAATGCCATAATGTTTAGCTGGGGGGGTTTTGTTGCAAGAAACAGTGGATGGAAACAGACCTACCTGGCAGAGAAAATTAGCATGCAAACCATGTATGCTTTGACTGTGACAAAGCAGCGTGAGTTTGCACTAGGAGAAAATCTAGCCTTGCTTGTAAAGCATGATATGGTCTTACTCTATCACAGCAGTTGTTATACTTGCTATTTAGAAAAGAAGATAAAAGTTATTTTGGATAAATATTTCAGGTAAACACGACCTGTGAATTCCTAGTTATGGCAATTTTAACTCAGAAGAGACCTCCAAGCTCATCCAGTCCAACTTAGCACCCAGCCCTAGCCAAGCGACTAGACCATGGCACTAAGTGCCTCAGACAGGCTTTTCTTCAACACATCCAGGCATGGCGACTCCACCACATCCCCGGGCAGCCCATTCCAATGCCACTCACTCTCTTTGGGAAGAACTTCTTCCTAACATCCAGCACAACTTGAGACTGTGTCCCCTTGTTCTGTTGCTGGTTGCCTGGCAGAAGAAACCAACCCCACCTGGCTACAGCCTCCCTTCAGGTAGTTGTAGACAGCAATGAGCTCTGCCCTGAGCCTCCTCTTCTCCAGGCTAAACAACCCCAGCTCCTCTTCCACACCTTCTTTCAAGACTGTTTCAGAATTTGCTGACCAAAAAGAAGCAGCACAAAAGCTCAACTGATTTGTATGCGTGTACCTGAAGATATGTATTTGAACTTCTGTCTGATCTTTCAGTACTTGCAGTTGAAATGTAGGTAAAATTACCAAAGAATAGTTTCCTGCCTTCCTTAAATAGTCACGTTCCAGTCACACTGAACAAATGCATTGGATCTTCCATCACATAGACCTCTGCAAAGCAAAGAACAACTTAAAAGGCAGAGATCCCTACTGTGTTTCCAGTCTGTCCTTCTCAGCAGGGAACATGACAAAGCAAAGATTCAGAATAAAATAGAGATTTCAGACAAATGTAAACAGAAAACCTCTTTTTTTTTCATTCTGATGACTTGATCAAGACATTTATATGCTTAGTCACTCACTACTTAAAGCAAGTGTGCATTTCTTATTAGAGTTCAAAGGATCTGAATGCCTGTGACTAGTTTGCATGCCTGAAAGCCATTTATTCTCCCACACAGCATACCACAGGCAGCAGGTTCAGGCATTTCTACTATGCTACCATCCAAATACATTCCCCCCCGCCCCTGTAAAAGGCTTGTGACAACATTTAAAAACCATTTCTTCGATTTATACATTCCAGAAATATAAGAGAAGAAAGATTTGAGCATTGAAATTTTTTACAGTATGTCAGTGGTGCTTTTAAAAAGGATTTTTAAATACTTTAGAGGTCTTTGGAAAGGAGGGGACACAGAAGCACACATCACAAAGTACTCATTAGAGGAATATAAGTAAATCACAGAATTACAGAACCTTAGAGGTTGGAAGGGACCTCCAGTGATCACTGAGTCCAACCCCCCTGCCAAAGCAGGATCCCCTAGGGTAGTTTACACAGGAATGCATCCAGGCAGGTCTTGAAAGTCTCCAGAGAAGGAGCCTCCACAACCCTTTTGGGCAGCCTGTTCCAGTGCTGTGTCACCCTCACTGTGAAAAGGTTTTTCTTCATGTTGAGGTGGAATCTTCTAAGTTCCAGTTTGTAAATTATTTTTTGCCTTCACAAATTTAAATTTGTAACCAAAAATAAATTGATTTTTTTGCAGCCTAGAAGTGAAATAAATTATTCATATATTTTATATACATATATTACTGTCCTTGTGATGTAGGCATCAGAGAACTCTACCAAGACATAGACCAGTTATGAAGGTGTGATAACTTCCTAGTGAGCTATGACAGATCACAGATGGGAAAGAACCATCCAGAAATACTTTTTTAACTCACTTTTTTCCTCTCTTGCCAAACTGCTGTGGTGAAATACTTTATATTACAGGTAATTTAAATACAGTTCTGTTCTACACTATTTTAAATCAATCTATTTTGATCAAAATCAGGTCTTTAGGTAGTATTTTTAAGATCATGGGAACAGGTGGTATAAGATCCCCATTTCCACTACCTCCACAGGTGATATTAAGAAAATGATAACTGTGAAAACCAACAAAACTAAATACTAGCCAGATGTTACTTGGAGCTCTGTACATGCAAATCTCAAAGTCATAAATACAGGTACTGCTCCACAAAAGTATGACATAGCAAAGCTTGAGACAACTCAAATTGCATTTGATCACATCCATTTTAATATTTCAATTCACTAGCGCAGGAGAGTGCTCAGCAGCAGGATTACTTCCCTGTACAGGGAGCCTATTTTACAAACCAAGATAGAGAACTCAAGCAATGATGGGAGAGAAGCAAGGGAGTATAACTGATGAGGCAGAATTCTGATGTTGCAGCCAGAATCCTCATTATTGTTGACCTGAGTAAAATGCAAACTCATTTGATTTTCCTCAAGCAGGTTAAGAACCAGGACTAGTTTTGCTACTGAAGGGCTTCTGGAGCACTGCAAAAAAACAAGGGAAGGAAAGGGAAGAAAGCCAGCACAAAATAAATTTGCTTTCATTCATTGTGATGTGCTATTTGCAGCTGCTAATTTAATAGAACAGCTCTTCCCAGATGAAGCTCACATTTTGTTCAAACATCTGCTGCAAAGTCTTGTATGTTCCAGGAAATAATTTTGAACCAAGAGCAGTCAACTTCACTGACAACACAAAGACACAGAATAACACATAGCAGCATATTCTAAACTAGTCTTCACATAATGCAAAAATTAGTTGCTAATTTTCTCCCCATATGCTACAAAATCAACAATAAATACATAAGAAAGCTATGCTTCAGCCCAGGCACAATTCTCTGCATAATATCTGAGCCTCATAACCATTAGGGACTGACAACAGTGACCCTCACAGCACTGCCCAGCATCTTAGATTTGTTTACTTGTCTATGATAGCTATGGCTGCTCCTCAGAGCAAATCTTCCCCCCTCCTCTGCAAAGCAAAGCAGTTTCTCTTGTTGGAAAGCTGGCAGAATTCCCCCATGACATAAAAAGACAATGCTAACAGTCCTCAGGTGAGAGAGCTTCCTCACACCGTGGAGCTGCAGGGTGAAACCGAGCAGGGCATTGTCGTTTCCTATTTTAACTTCCTTGCCTGGAAGCCCTAAATAAAGCAGTACACTACTGTCTGTATACAATGAAGATGACACTACTTCTTGGCTTGGACTGGGTTGCTCTCTTTGTGTACGTCCAGCAGCATTCAGCCTTAGCGAGGACAGCAGAGTCTGGTACACGGCTAGGCAAGGCTGCAGTGGCAGTGCACAGCACTCACACGAATATAGTGCAATCACATTTTGAGCCAATGTGTTTGGCATCATTTAAGGACCTATAGAGATACTGTAAATAATGGAAAACTGCAAAGCCACAAGTGAATACCAAGCAATTAATGTACACTACTAAGAACTGCGATGCCACATCTGTGGCACAAGGCATTAGATGTTCTAGCTAGAGAGGGTGGCCTGACTTCATAGAATCACAGAATCATAGAGTAAACCAGGTTGGAAGAGACCTCCAACATCATCCAGTCCAAACTAGCACCCAGCCCTATCCAGTCAACTAGACCATGGCACTAAGTGCCTCAGCCAGGCTTTTCTTGAACACCTCCAGGGACAGCAACTCCACCACCTCCCTGGGCAGCCCATTCCAATGCCAATCACTCTCTCTGGCAACAACTTCCTCCTAACATCCAGCCTAGACCTCCCCTGGCACAACTTGAGACTGTGTCCCCTTGTTCTGTTGCTGGTTGCCTGGCAGAAGAGACCAACCCCACCTGGCTACAGCCTCCCTTCAGGTAGTTGTAGACAGCAATGAGCTCTGCCCTGAGCCTCCTCTTTTGCAGGCTGCACACCCCCAGCTCCCTCAGCCTCTCCTCATAGCGTTTGTGTTCCAGGCCCCTCACTCTGCTCGCAGCTCTCTGCTGTGAGCTCATCACATGCCTTAGTGGCCTGGTAAAGATCAAATATTGTATATTTTTCTTTTCATAATTATAAAAAAAGAGAAAAAGAAAAATCCCAAGAAACCCTGAAAGAGGGAATGAACACAGATGTACAGAGCAGCAAACAGCAGTCTGGAGTCCCACTTCTGGGACAGGAAAAAGGAAAAAAGGGACATGTTAAGTGCTGTTCATTTTTATGTAACCTTTTCACTCTAAATACTATGGAGATTCACTTTGCTTCCAAAAGAGCTAGGGAACTTAAACTGGGAGGAGTGATGGAAATGCAGTGAGGGCTATGAGTGACAAGTCTAACAACTGCTGTTTATACAACCAAAGGAGAAAGAGCAAACAGTTGTAGGGCAGTGACAAACTAATCAAGATTTTATTGTTTTTATTGCTGCTGCAATACTACAAACACAGTTTAAAAAGCAATCTCCACCCATAGAAGTGCAAGGCTTCCTGGTGGCATATCAGCTCATGACTTAAAGGGCACACAATTGTTTCAGAGTGCTATGTACTTGATTGAATGTGGATTTCATAAGATCTTTTTGGAGTTTATGTGGAAATAACGAAATGTGACTTCCAAAGTGGTGACTGCACTAATTACTGTTTGATCCTATTCTAAAAAGAAGACTTTTTATAAGTCTAGGGAGTGAGGGGAAAAAAATAGAGAGGCTCTGCTTGTTGATGCCCAATGACAGGACAAGGGGCAGTGGGTGGAAGCTGAGGCATAGGAAGTTCCATGGAAACAGAAGGAAATTTCTTTGCAGAACACTGAAACAAGCTGACCAGAGGAGTTGTGGAGTCTCCCTCTCTGGAGATATTCATACCCTCCTGGACGTGTTCCTGTGTGACCTGGTATAGGTGATCCTGCTTTGGCAGGGGAGTTGGACTGGATGAACTTTCAAGGTCCCTTCCAGCCCCTTACATTCTGTGATTTAATACCCTGCTTGCAGAGCAAGACTACTTCTCTGTTCATTCCAGTTTGCCATCACAAGTAAATTTTAGCAGAATTTGTGCACACTGAAGAAGGTCAAACTAATGTTTAAAAAGTGCTACTTTTCATAAGTTGGCATCAAAGGATGGCAAAGTAGTATCATAGAATCACAGAATTCTATGCCCAAGCTGGAAGAGGACTCCAAAGGCCATCCAGTCCAACCTCCACCCCAGTCAGCAAGAACATCCTCAACTAGATCAGGTAGCCAGAGCCCTGTCAAGCCTCGCTTTGAATATCTCCAGGGACAGGGCCTCAACCACTTCCCTGGGCAGTCTGTTCCAGTGTTCCACCACCCTCATAGTAAAGAACCTGTTCCTAACATCCAATCTAAATCTGCTCTGCTCTAGTTTGAAGCCACTGCCCTTGTCCTGTCCCTGCAGACCTTTGCAAACAGTCTCTCTCCATGCTGGCAAGAACCACTACTACTTAAATGGGCAGGAGGCAGTCTCACACATTTTATCTGAAGCTGAAAACCAGAGTCCTGTGCTCTTTTCTCTTTGTAAGCAGAGAGCTACCCTGATGCCTATTAGAGAGCTACTTGTAGCCCAAGACACTTCAAGTTTGCCCTCTGCTTTGCCACCTAAGTAGATGCTTTTTTCATTTTATACAAATTCTGTAAAATTACAGAGTTTCAACAATCCCACTATTACTTACAAACTTGGTTCCTAAGAGAACCATGGCAAAATCACTGTTCACTCCGAGGAAGCTCAGGCTTTCCCTTAGGTTCCTCCTTCATCTTCCCTTGGATAAAGTAACTTGTCTATATGTTAAACTGACCCTACACATTTTTTTTTCTCCTATAGGTAATGGTGAGAATTTGTTTTATATCTGACATAAGCCTCTATTCTTGTTTTGCATGACCTTATCAATTCTACCTTTCTATCCTGACCTGCATCAGGTGAACAATGTGGCCAGTAGGATGAGGGAGGTTATATCTTCCCCTGTACTCAACATTGGTCAGGCCACACCTTGAGTACTGTGTCCAGTTCTGGGCTCCTCAATTCGAGAGAGATGTTGAGGTGCTGGAAGGTGTCCAGAGAAGGGCGACGAAGCTGGTGAGGGGCCTGGAACACAGCCCTGTGAGGAGAGGCTGAGGGAGCTGGGGTTGTTTAGCCTGGAGAAGAGGAGGCTCAGGGCAGAGCTCATTGCTGTCTACAACTACCTGAAGGGAGGTTTCAGCCAGGTGGGGTTGGTCTCTTCTCCCAGGCAACCAGCAATAGAACAAGGGGACACAGTCTCAAGTTGTGCCAGGGGAGGTCTAGGCTGGATGTTAGGAGGAAGTTGTTGGCAGAGAGAGTGATTGGCATTGGAATGGGCTGCCTGGGGAGGTGGTGGAGGCACTATCCCTGAAGGCGTTCAAAAAAAGCCTGTCTGGGGCACTTAGTGCCATGGTCTAGTTGACTGGATAGGGCTGGGTGCTAGTTTGGACTGGATGATGTTGGAGGTCTCTTCCAACCTGGTTGATTCTGTGATTCTCTGATCCTTCCCAAGCCTGCGAACATTAAGGCCGATTCAGCTAAACCCCTTTTCACAGCAGTGATGTATACATAAGGAGCTTGTGCAGATGTTTCCTGGACAAAGTTATGCAGCTGCAAAGACTTTATTAATTATAAAATGCAAACTGGATCGTTCTGTAATTGAAACTCTCTTGGGCTCTGATACATTTGAAAATTAACATCCATATATGTACAGCCAGGACATAGATGGATGCTGTTAGATTATTTGTTACAGATGGGTATTTTAGCTCATTCAGAAAAAAAAAAAAAGGCTGCTCTTTCTCCACTGGAGCTTACAAGTATTTGCTTCATATTAATGTCTATGGTTCCATAACCCAGGACTAAAAGCACAGCTTGCAGAAACAGTGCTCCCACTGCTAGCGTTGCTGACCTCATCTACGATGGACAGGTCCAGAATCTTTATTTTAATCCTATTGACAGTGCCTCAGTGGGAGTAATTATAACAGTCAGCCACAAATCCAGACCTCCTGTCACTGATATATTAGGATTCTTCACAACGAAAATGAGCAGTAGACAAGGAGGATGAAAACAACATGGGGTAGTGATTATAGCAAGATTTGTCAAACCCTTTCTGTATTAACCTGCTACAAACATATGACAGCTTGGCATAGGAGACACGAGGAGTACAAAATGTTTAATCTTCCACAGTATCAAAAAGAATGATTTTGAAAAGAATTTGGGGGGGGGGCATCGTTCTCTTACGAGATACACGTCTGGGAGATCAAAACATCAGATGCAGGCATGGCTTAACCAAACATACCTGAAAAGTTGAGATAAACTGAAAGCAGACCATCATACACTAATTTTCAAATGTGGATTTCAATGTGAAATATTAGCCAATAAAAAAAAAAAAAAAAGGAAAGAAAAATCCAATAACAAAAGGAGACTTTATAACCTCTAATCTCTTTTTCCAATAATTTGTGTACATTCAAGTCATGGCTATGTTTGAAACTGTAAATTACTTTTATAGTGAGAGATGGCATCTGCTATGCCTTCTCTGGCACCTAATATATATTGTTTTATAAGGAGCTTAGACCCTAGTATTTTATTTGTCTAACAACCACGCAATGATAAATGTCTGGTTAGAAAAGATGTTTATTTAAGCTTGATTTTTTTTCAACTGCAATAGCGTCTAAAGATTATTCAGAGGTCTCAACCAAGGAATTATGTTGTATGGTTTAGCCAGGGTAAACTCAAGAGTTTTAATGGTGCCTCAGCTATATAGTGTGAATGACATATCTAAATAGGGCCTTTGCCTAGCTGCATACCATCATCCACCAAATGTTTGCTGTTGCCTGTCAGGAATCTCTCTGAGCTCGTATTCATTTCCCAAGACTAATACACCCTTGTTGTCCAAAATCCTGCTATTGTCTTTTGAGAGATGGTCACATACTGCTGTTAATGCAAACAGTGGTCCAGAAATAGAACACTTGCTAAGTAACAGTAATTAATTCCAATGTTTCCACTGAATGAAGTGAGATATCTACCTGTTTACAAATCTGCTTAAAATAGAAAAAAAGAACAAACAAAACCCAAACCACCCCAAACCCAACTATGCCATCACGTGTGCTTTTTTAACCTATCCATTTGCAAAGAAGCACAGGCACAAAGGAAAGACTCTGGCTCTGGTTTCCCTATCTAATTTATACAAAAGGACAAGGTAATCAGGTTGAAGAACATGTCCCACAAATCAAAGAATAGCCAATGTCACTACACTCTAACAGCAAAATTACTTTGAAACTAATGATTCTGATTAAGTACATAAAAGATTACATTTAAATAGCAGTTAAAGAAACTCTTGCACAGTCTAAGTGGAATTAATTAACTGCCTAAGTTACAAGTTGGTCATTGAGGCCATGACATAATGTTTCTCTACATTTTCAGAGTTTGCAAGAACTTGGGCATGTGCTTCTCGTTAACTTCCTTGGGAACCAAGGAAATAAAGGCACAAGGAAAATTTGTGGGACATTAAAGAGATGCAAAGACACAAAAAAATGCAGACAGATGCAAGTCTATTACTGAGCAGAGTTCAAAAGTGAAAGGTGGGTTAGAGAATAGAAGGAGAAAATATATTATTGCTACCCCCCCCCTCCTTTTCATCCCCTATACCCTCCCTTCAAAATTAAGGTGCTTGAGTGGCTTCTGCACAGAGTTGAGTGGCAGCTCAACTGATTAGACAGATTGAGAGCAAATGTTTCACACTTTGCAGGACATGGGTGTAGATCCGTCACCAAGAAAATGAATCCATGCCTGAAGTTTTGCTAGCAGCTGAATTTTTTTCTGTATTCCTCAGCAGGTTCTAAACCAACCAGAGAATTAATGGAACAATGCACTTGATTTGTTCAAACATTCTGCATCTTCAGGGCTTTTTCTGGGTTATTTTTCTCTCTTTTCCTAAGCTGGTAATATGCAATTATGAACTTCAGTTAAGTGTTTACTAAAAGATCTGTTAAGACTACAGTGACTAAGAATTCAGCAAATGTAAGAGCACCAACTGTTGTGGAAGTGTTGATGTTCAGATAGGAAGCTGTATGACTATCTATACTACAACACACGCCTTAGATCCATCGGCACACAAGAGACATTACAGCAACATGAAGAAATTGGCTATGCAAACTACAGTATAAATGATGCTTTTTTTTCCTAAGCTGATGTATAAAACTTCATGCTAAATTTGCCACATTCCTATATAGATGTCATTTTGTTTGTTTGATTGGGTTTTGCTGTTGTTTGGGGGGGGTTTGCCATTGGGGTTTTAGGTTTGCTTAGGGTTGGGTTGTTTTTTTTTTTTAATTTGTACAAAATTCAATTCAGCCACAGGAAAAATAAACAGAGTAAAAACAACCAACTCAACCTACCAGTGATGAAATGAATACAATAGATTGTTTTCATGAGCTTTATATTTCTAAGATTTTTTGCTTCCATATTCTTGGGGAGTAACTCAAAATGAAGCAGCAAAAAGCCTGTCTTATAGCATTGACATGGAAGAAACTGAGCTTTGCCCAGGGTAGTGGTGGAGTCTCCATCCTTGGAGGTGTTCAAGAAAAGCCTGGATGAGGCACTTAGTGCCATGGTCTAGTTGACTGGATAGGGCTGGGTGCTAGGTTGAATTAGATGGTCTTGGAGGTCTCTTCCAACCTGGCTGATTCTATGATTCTATGATACTGTGTTCAGCAGGGGCTTCAACATTGGCCATGCTACAACTCACCTCCTTTAGTGTCATATAGATTATCTGTCCATACAGAAATGGATCTTTTGAGCTGTTTAATGAACATCTGGGCTTTGTGATTGCCAACATTTCTTAGTGAAGGTTTTCTTCACTTTCTAAAGACAACAAAATACATCAAAAAGCTCTGAGCAGTAATGAATAAAATGCAATTTGATGGAAGGGGGGGGAGGGGGATGTATTTGATTTTTCTAGTTCCCTAACTAAAAATACAGTAAAATCTCACCATTCATAAATCATACAGAAAATATATATTAAAAAAAAAAAAGAATTTGAAAAACTATTGTTGAACTTAAAGTCAATAATTCCCATGGTCTTCCTAACTGAGCTTGCAATAGTATTTGTTTTCATGGGAAAAGAAACCAAAAACCAAACACTAAAATATCTTTAATCTCAAATACTGTGCTCAGTTTTGGGACTCTCAGTGAATACATGGAGATGCTGGACCATGTCCAATGAAGAGCAACAAAGCTGCTGAAGGGTGTAGAGAAGTTTTATGAAGAATCATAGAATCACATAATCAACCAGGTTGGAAGAGACCTCCAAGATCTACCATCCAGCCCTGTCCAATCAACTAGACCATGGCACCAAGTGCCTCATCCAGCCTTTTCTTGAACACCTCCAGGGACAGTGATTCCACCACCTCCCTGAGCAGCCCACTCCAATGGCAAATCACTCTCAAAGAAGAAGCTAAGGAAATTGGGCTTTGTTTTGTTGTGTTTGTTTGTTTGTTTCACCCTGGAGAAAAGAAAGCTGAAGAAGGACTTATAGCTCTTTACAACTACCTGAAAGGAGATTGTAGAGAGATGGGAGCCAATCTCTTCTCCTAGGTAACAACTCACAAGATGAGAGAAAATGACCTTAGGTTGCATCAGGGAAGGTTTAGATTGAACATTAGGGAAAAATAATCTTCACCAGAAGAGTTCCCAAGCATTGGAACAGGCTGTCCAGGGAACACATTGAATCACCTCTGGACATGGTACTCAGTGACATGGTTTAGCGATAGACTTGGCAGTGTTTGGCTTACAGTTGGCCTTGATAATCTTAAAGGCCTTTTCCAGCCTAAGTGATTCTATGAGATTAAAAGTAGAAATGTACAGTGGAATCTGAAAGTGCTGGTTACTGAGTAGTACCTGTCATTTTTTTTTCTCTTTTATTGATCTTTTAAACTTCATCATTTTAGAATCTTTTAATCTTATTACCTTAAATCAAGAAAAAAAACCAAACAGACCAAACAAACTGTCTCACTCTAAACAGCAACCCTGCTATGCAGAACCACTGCAACACAACTGCAATATGTTGGCCTTTCATATGGAGCAGTGGATGTGTCCTTTGACATGAGCATCTGTAATGCCTATTAAACCTCACAAAGGCTCTCATCTCCCCTGCCAAATGAACAGTCAGAGCTTTGCCAGGTTGGCAGCCACTGTCTTCTTCCTCTAATCAGGAAGACATTGTGTTTTTCAACAAACTCCACAAAACCAGTCTTCAAATATCTGCCAAAACCCTTTCACTCCCTAGCTACCCCTGCTCTCCATTCCTCGTAGCAACACCACAAAATCTGGGAGAAGAAACATGAACTGGTCATGGGAAGAATCATGATTTAAGAGTTTAAGAGGGACAGGGATCTGCTCAAGAGAGTCCAACAGATGGTTACAAGGATGATTAGGGGACTGGAACGCTGCTTGATGAGGAGGACCTGAGTGACCTGGGCTTTTTTAGTCTGGAGAAGAGAAGACTGAGAGGGGATTTAATAAATCTATAAATATCTAAGGGTCAGCAGAGGGGGAGAGGCTCTGCTCACTTGCTCCCTGTGATAGAACAAGGAGCAATGGATATAAGCTTTACTGTAAGGGTCACAGAGCACTGGAACAGGCTCCCCAGGTAGGTTGTGAACTCTCCTTCGCTGGAGGCTTTCAAGGCCTGTCTGGATGCATTCCTGTGTGACCTGAGCTAGATTGTATGGTCCTGCTGTGGCAGTGCTCTGGGACCCTTACAGTAAAGAAGTTTCCCTTGTGTTGAGGTGGAACTTCTTTTGCTGCAATTTACACCTATTGCTCCTTGTCCTATCCCAGGGAGCAGTGAGCAGAGCCTGTCCCCCCACTCCTGGCCAGCCCTCAGATAGTTATAAACATTTATCAAATCCCCTCTAAGTCTTTTCTTTTCCGGATAAAAAGGCCCAGGTCTCTCAGCCTCTCCTCATAAGCCATGCCCTCCAGTCCCCTAATCATCCTTGTAGCTCTCCACTGGACCCTCTCCAGCAGATGCCTGTCCCTTTTAAACTGGGGACCCCAAAACTGACCACAGTATTCAAGACAGGGTCTCATCAGGGCAGAGGGAGAACCTCCCTTGATCTGCTGGACACACTCTTCCTAATACACCCCAAGATCCCATTGGTCTTCTTGGCCACAAGGGCACATTGCTGTGCCATGGTTAACTTGGTATCCATAATACTCTCCATAAAGGAAGTGTTGCAAACAGATCTGTTGCTGTATGCTTCATGAAGCTTTAAGACAATCAACTTGATGTGGATGTTTGATTTAACTTTAACTGGTGCTTAATAACTGGCTGGTAAGAAATAGATCTGAAGGGCATGCTCGTAGAATAGAACAGAAGCAGGCATCTCTTTAAGCTTTCCAACTGAAATGAAATTAAAATAACTTAATAACACATTTTTGTTTCCTTTGGACAACAATCTACCATTACCATTCCAGGCCTCAATCCAGAAGAAATTTTTCACAGGTCTCTGAAACGTGTTCCTCAAGGCCATCATTATACAGCAGGCAAATCTATTCAAACAAAGAACCAGCTTCTAAGCACCCACATGAGAGAAATTACTCCAGTTCTGCATAACGGTGCTATAGAATCTAAAAATAACTTCAGCTGTATATTCTGGTCTCAGATATTCCTACTTCTAATGTTGATTGTCCTACTAACTCAGAAAAATATACTCGTGACTATCAACTCATTGTGATTTTGGAGGAAATTCAATGCAATAAAACTCCCAAACCCAACTGTTCTCCACAGTTACATTTGAGTTGAAATGGGAATCAGAGAATCATTAGATGTCAGGGGCTGGAAGAGACCTCAAAAGATCAGCTGGTCCAGCCCCCCTGTCAGAGCAGGTTCACCTAGAGCAGATCACACTGGAATGCATCCAGATGGTTCTTGAATATCTCCAGAGAGGGAGACTCCAGAACTTTCTCCCTGGGCAGCCTGTTCCAGTGCTCTGTCATCCTCGCAGTGAAAATATTCTTCCTCAGATTCATACGGAACCTCCTATGCCTCAGCTTCCACCCAGTGCCCTTTGTCCTGTCACTGGGCATCACTGAGAAGAGGCTGGCTCCATCTTCCTGGCACTCACCTCTTCCATATTTATCAGCATTAATCAGGTCACCCCTTCATTGTCTCCTCTCCAAACAGCCCCAGCTCCCTCAGTCTCTCCTCAAAAGGAAGATGTTGAACTTCCTTAATCATTTTTGTGGCTCTGCGTTGGATTCTCTCAAGCACTTCCCTGAGGTCCTTGAGCTGGGAGGCCCAGAACTGGACACAATACTCCAGGTGAGGCTTCACCAGGGCAGAGCAGAGGGGAAGGAGAACCTCCCTCATCCTACTAACCACATCCTTTCTAATATACCCCAGAATGGCACTGGCCTTCCTGGCCACAGGATCACACTGCTGCCTCATGGCCATCCTTCCATCCACCAGGACTCCCAAGTCCTCCTCCCCTTCACTGCTCTCCAGGAGGTCAGTCCCCAATCTATACTGATACATAGGATTATTCTTTCCCAGGTGCAGGAAGGAACATAAATACTTGTGGAAAAGAAACAAAACCCCACACTCATTTCTTTACCAAGGGATTCCCTTTCAGGTTCACTGAAGCCAACAACATTTTTCTTTTATCAGTGCATGGACTTGAAATTTAAACTAAGTATTTAGCTATAATCTTTCAAAATAAAAATGGATTTAACCTCTTTAGATAAAGATTAAAGTAGCAGTTTATGAAGAGATTACAAACACACAACACTCCCTGAATGGAAAAAAAAAGCCAATATTAAAGAAAGGCATTACCACAGTAATTTTGCTGCTACTGAAGAAAACTAGAGCAAAACACGAAGCTGAACTAGAACAAAACACGAAGAAACTTCTTGTGTGTTTATTTCAGTGAGATTACAGTAAGAGAAAACATTACTAACTCTGACAGATTTATCTGCTGCAAGCTTGTATGAGCAAACCTCCCAGATTCACGCAATGCTTTAATTTCAAATAGTACAGCATGAGTTGTGATACTGTGAAATGAAGTTGTCTTTATTAATTGCATCCTCCGAGCAGAAGTGTGTCTTACAGCAGACAGCGTATCAAATCTGCCTGGCTGATCCTTCTGATTTGGAACTGTCACTTTCTACTAAGCACAGAGAAAATAGGGAGGGGCAATAAAGCCTCTCAAAGATAGCAGCCATCCAAAAAGATAAAGAACATGCTGAGGGAAAGCAGACAACAGATTGCAGAGACAGAACAATCACAGATGGAGGCCAGGTGGGTGGGTCAAACAGGGTTTTTTTATATATATATATATAAAAAGGTTTATTTTCATATTTAAAAAGTGCCCTGTTGTGAAAATGTTCAGCAAAGAACTGATAAGAAAATGGATCTGTAAGTGCATTTGAACAAACAATGAGTTTTATAGTCAAGAGGGGCTTACTTGTATATAATTAAGGGATAATACACATGGTTGTAGAGTGTGTGATACTGCAAAGTGATTAAACACCACTGCAAAACTAAGGAGGTAGATATCCAAGGAAGCTTTAAGGAGCCAGCATGGAGTAATCTTACAACATGAACTTTCCTTTTGTTAGAGGAGACAAGAGCATATTCATCTAGCCATACAAAGGATTTGTTTTTCACTGAAAACACTATGAACTTCCATGCTGGTCCTGCCACCTAATCAAGCTCTCATAACTCAGATTATCACATTTCCTCTTTCAGTGTACACTACTATAGCATTTAATCCTTTAAAGCCCTTAAGAGGACAGCTCTGTGCACATCCAATACCCATGCTCACTGGAACTGTGTGCAATCAGTTTGCTGCAAATGTATGAAAACTCAGTGGCATTAGTCAGCTCAGCCATTACAGCACTGAGGGCCAGATCCAAACCCACTCAACTAAGAGATTTCTTGGACAATGCATGACCTTAATCACACAAATGGGGAAGATCAAAAGTCCACCTAGACTGCTGTCTTGTTTCTGGCCAGGATCTATGCCAGATGCTTACAAAAAGAAAGAAAGAGCAGGTCAGAAGCAGAGAGAACCTGAATCCAACAACCAAGCACTAATAACCATCTTAATTTCTGTCCCCATTTGGGACAGAGTAGATGGAGAGCAGCCAGGAAGAAAGGGATCTGGGGGTACTCATAGATAGTAGCTGAACATGAGCCAGCAGCGTGCCCAGGTTGCCAACAGAGCCAATGGCATCACCGCCCATGGCAGAATTCAGTTTTCCACTTAGGATGGAATTTAAGGCTTTCAATTAGCCTATTCAAAAGTCATCCATTCTCAAAAAGATGGGCAGCCACAGAAGAAATAAAACATACCTCAAGAAGGTGTGAAAGTCATGGCAACAGCCCTAGGGACAGGAGATATTGTCACAGATAGAAAGCATTCCCTGATATCTCCATGGCCTTTAATATATTTCCATCTCCAGTTCTGATCCGCTACCCAAAATCATAATGGTCCTCTAGTACCACTGTTCTTCTCCCCAAGTTTTGCAGTTTTCTACTTTAAATATTAATAATATCAATGTGATTTTTTTTTCCTACATGATAAAACCACAAAACCAGCTAAACTTTAATTAATTTCATGAAAAGATGGAACAAATTCAGAGACTAGAGTGGCCATGGAGGTCCACCAGTACTCAAGGGATGGGGCTGAGCAGCAGGAAATAAGGTAGGTAATCAGTCCTCACTCAGGGCTCAGCTCATCTCCTCTTACCAACTTTTTCTCAGCCAGATGAATTTCCATTACACAGCCCAGCTCCTTATTACCAGCCAGCACGCTGGTCCAACAGACCTACTGTTCTCAAACTAATCTCCTCTGAGACAGTGACAGGAAAGCTACACAAAAGAATACAGGTTGGGCAGCTCTGACACTAGATTTAAATGCAAAACCAGACTGGGACCTGGGCATCCTGAGCTTGCCCTGAGGAAGACTTCATCAGGAAAAAAGGGGCTGCTGGGAGGGAAACATCAACAGAAACTGCACACAGAGCAAGAATATTATTCAGAAGTCATCCAAATTAATCCCTTGATTTCCACTACCTAGCTGGCAATAAGCCACCAACTGAACATTCAGGATGTGATTTCTCCCAAGATTGCAACATGTAAGCTAGTGCTTACATGTGTAATGAGTAGCTAAGTTCTCATTGCAGTCTATGAACACACAGGGTTCAATTTTGAGCTGCCTAAATACAGTTTGTAGAATCAAAGAATCACAGAAAAATCCATGTTGGAAAAGACTTTTGAGATCATTGAGTCCAACCTATCACCTAACACCTTCTAATTAACTAAACCATGACACTAAGTGTCTCATCCAGCCTCCAATTCCCTACTCTAGACTACTAAAGATTGTACTACCATGTCATCAGCTAATGGTCCTAAAGACTATGGGTCTTCTATGACTCCTGTATCACATTGACCAGCCCACACAGACATCTGACATACTATGAATCCAGCCCCAGGTTCTTACAAATGGTCACTGGAATGGCTTCCCATGTGACAGCTTCAAAATCAACCCTGCTCTCAGTCAGTTGTCCTAGCATGACAACGTATAAAGCATCCAGCCATAAGAATGGCATCCATCTGCATAGCCTCATAAAATATCTCCTGATTTCATGTGCAAGCACTTTAGCATCTTGTGAAAGGTGGGAAGTGTTGAGAAATGAGAACATTAGTTTATTCATAATTCTCTATCAGATCTGCCTCTGTCAAGCACCAAATAGATCCATACACATAGCATTGCAGAACTTTTTATAGCTTGTCACACAAAATCTCAGTGACTGAACTGAAATGAGTAATGTATGCCTAGAGGGAACGAGATATCAAGCTGAGGTTGGCATATCTGAGCCTTTGAGTAGAGAACTGGTGTACTGTAACTAGTTCTCTACATTCAAAATAAAGCAGTGGTGAAGCTGTTTATGATTAAGTTAGGCTACCATGACATTTATGTGGAAGACAATGAAAATTAATTTGATATGAATGCAAATGTTTCCTGGCAATTTACTGTATTAGAGCAGCAGTATAGATAGAACACACATTTAAAGAATCTTAATTCTACATGACCAGTGGTGCTAGAGAGAGTCCAGAGGAGAGCCACAAGAATGAGGGATTTGAGCATCTCACTTATGATGACAGACTGAGAGACCTGGGGCTGTTTAGTCTGGAGAGAAGAGTGAGAGAACTCATCAATGTCTGTAAATATCTGAGGGGTGGGTGTCAAGTGGATGGGGCCAATTTTTTTTTGGTGGTCCCCAGAAATAAGACAAGAAGCAACAGATACTAACTTGAACATAAAAAGTTTCACTTCAACATGAGGAGAAACTTCTTTACAGTGAGGGTGATGGAGCACTGGAACAGGCTGCCCAGAGAGGTTCTGAAGTGTCTCTCTCTGGAGACTTTCAAAACCTGCCTGGATGCATTTCTGTGTGAACTTCCCAAGGTGATCCTGCTTTGGCAGAGGATGTTAGACTTGATCTTTGAGGGTCCCTTCCAACGTCTAATATTCTCTGACTCTGTAATGTGAGAGTATCACAGTATCATCAGGGTTGGAAGAGACCTCACAGATCATCAAGTCCAACCCTTTACCACAGAGCTCAAGGCTAGACCATGGCACCAAGTGCCACGTCCAACCTTGCCTTGAACAGCCCCAGGGACAGCGACTCCACCACCTCCCCGGGCAACCCATTCCAGTGTCCAATGACTCTCTCAGGGAAGAACTTTCTCCTCACCTGTGGTTGTGGGCATGTATGTACACATGCATTTCTCACATGCATTCATGTTTCAGTGATACAATGTTTTCTACTGGACTGCTATGTGTCGAAAGATGAATAGTAGAAGCAAACAGTTGGAGTGAAGTTAAGAACAAATAAAGCTTCTATTACTAGTGACTGTGGAAAGCTGAATTAAAGATTTTCTCCAGATCTTTAACACAATGAAAATACTCTCTTCTCAGCTTTCCATATCTCGTCTTTCCTCAGACTTTGGTACAAACAGACATATGACATCACCGAAACAGCAGATGCAAAAGCCATGCATTGGGCTTTTTGCCAGTATAATGAATGCAGGAAGCTACAACAAGTGTTAATTATGGACACTTCTGGGGGATCTGGGAATCCCTAATTAACATTATAGTCTGTACACCTCAAAGGGTGTCAACCCTACCCAGCCACTAATTCTCATGTTGAATTAATATGGCACCTCCATGCATTTCTGTGCCCTTCTAGTTTTTGTGTCCTTGAAGGCCCAGAAGTGGTCAAAACTCTATTCTGCATTTAACCTGACACTTCTAAGATATTTGGTATTGCTGATAACTTTGTCAAAATAAAACAAAACAATGGTCAGAGGAAGAAGCTCTATGATGTAAAAGGAACACAAAGCTCACTAAAATCTTTCTCACAAAAAGGGAGAGGTTTTGACAACGTGTACCCACACATTTAATTAACATCAGTGTCACACAAGGTGGCTTTATTGTGCATACTTGCAAGAATGAGCCCAAATGTGCATCATCACTGTAGACATACTGGTTTTCAAGCAGTAAGGTTCCCAACAAATACCTCTGGATGAAGTTAAACTGATATTGCCTCCCCTAGTGTGAGGTGTCCCCACCCTTGGCAGGGGGATTGGAACTAGATACAAATACCTGAAGAGAGGCTGCAGCCAGGTGGGGGTTGGTCTTTTCTGCCAGGCAACCAGAAATAGAACAAGGGGTCAAAGCCTCATGTTGTGCCAGGGGAGGTCTAGGCTGGATGTTAGGAGGAAATTCTTCACAGAGAGAGTGATTGGCGTTGGAATGGGCTGCCCAGGGAGGTGGTGGAGTCACCGTCCCTGTAGGTGTTCAAGAAAAGCCTGGATGAGGCACTTAGTGCCATGGTCTAGTTGACTGGATAGGGCTGGGTGCTAGGTTGGAGTGGATGATGTTGGAGGTCTCTTCCAACCTGGTTGATTCTATGACTCCATGATCCTTATGGTCCCTTCCAACCCTGACTGATTCTATGATTCTACGATTCCCATCTGTCCATTGCATTTATGCTTCTCCAGTAGTACCAGAGGTTTCATTGAGTGATGGATTTTCACTCATTGTTCTAAGTCCTGCACATAAAATGCATTGTAGATAAGCAATCCAAAAAAATCTGTTTAATCAAAATCTGAAAATGGGAGCTAGCAGAAAAAGAAAGAGAATTTAAGGTGAAAATAGGTAATCCTAAGGTTGCTCTACTGATTGCTCTCTTTTTTCTCTTTTCTTTTCTCTTTTTTTTTTTTTTTTAATATTTAACTCACTTTCAGCCTCTCCTTTTTATTTTCAGTGAAGCTGCAATAAATTGTCCATCAGCCATAGCTGGTTTGCAGAATTAAGGGCTACTGCTGTACAATTTAGAAATACAGATTCTTGACCTTTTCCATGATGATGTTTCTCCAACATCCTCTGGCAGCAAAGCCTGTAGTTTAATCGATTGTATAGTAATTGTCCTAAAACTTAATATAAATTGTTTCTGACAGTGCTTAAGCACACAGCATTTTTATTTATGTCCACTGACATATGAAAATAAAAAAAAAAAAAACAACTCCTTTTCTCTTTGCAACACTCTTGGCAGACATAAGATTCTGCACAGAAATAAAAGAGTTCATGTGTTCTGCCCTGCTTCAGTAAAACCAAAACAACCCTCAGAGAAAAAAAAAGCCCAAACCCAAATCTCTCAGCCTTAGGAATGAAGACAACAAATGCCAAGTCATGCTAGGAGATGAATAGCTCCCATGAATATAAAAATTGAAGCACCTCTTTCAGATGAGAAAATCAGGAGAGCACAGGAGACAAAGGAAAACCTCAGACACACTCAGAATGCAAGAAGATTAAGTACGGTTTATGTGGGTTAGCTAGTAAATCAAATCCAATAATGCAAAACTTGAGGAAGAGGTTGACTTTTTAGTAGTATCTCAGCCTGTGTTGCTCAGCTAAAGATTCCACAGGTATATAGTCCTTTTACATGCAGCTCTTTGCATATGCAGCAAAATTTATGTCACCTGCTCAAGTTTTATACTAATCCTGTTAAAGTTAGAAGATTGATGGCCTTGCTGTTCCCATGAAGGTCAAACAAGTGATGCAAATTTCTGCTGCTTTTAGTTCCTAAATTTCTGGAGAGTTACTTTAACTCTGTGGGGTTTATATTTACTGTATTAAGGCCGTAGCTGCAGATACTTCAGTGATGCAAAAAGGCAATTTGTCTGGATAAAAGAATACTGTAACATTTGGCAACACACACATCACAGAATCACAGAATTAACCAGGCTGGAAAAGACCTCTAAGATCATTGAGTCCAACCTATCACCTAATCCTTCTAATTAACTAACCCATGGCACCAAGTGCCTCATCCAGACTCCTCTTAAACACTTCCAGGCATGGTGACTCCACTACCTTCCCAGGCAGCCCATTCCAATGGGCAATCACTCTTTCCATGAAGAATTTCTTCCTAATGTCCAGCCTAAACATACCCCAGGTGCTCCAGGCCCTTCACCAGTGTCATTGCCCTTTTCTGGACACACTCCAGACCCTGAACCTCCTCTCTGGTCACAATCTCTCCATTTGCCTAAGCTCATCTCTAAAATACTGTTCTAATGCCTACAATGAAATCTATCACCCACTTGATGCGTTTAGCAGACCAGTGCTGCTTTAATATGCTTCAGGGAGTGCTTGGACAGGGCAAGTATCTCCTTTGCATCAAAAGCAGATTAAAGCTGCAGTCATTTTCTTCATTCTCCTTTTCTTTAAATAAAACTTATTTCACATTTCAATGAACTTAGGTAAATATTTCATTGAAGAACTTCTTGATATATATCTCAAGAACTCTTCTAGCTTCTCATTTTTGTAGCAGAGAATCTGTGTACTGCTCTCTCAGATTTTCCAGCATCTTGCTGTTCTGAGTTGTTCAGCCTGACCTCTGGGCACTAAGCACACCAAACCTGTCTGCCAATTTTAACTAAGTGCCCCCTCACTTGGAAACATAGCATAGTTTTTCACTTGGTCTATCTTCACAGGTCCCTATTGTGAAGTAACAGAGTCAGCAATGACGTATATAAGTTCAGTGTCCTTACTGCATTGGTTTTGCAGGGACAGAATCCCAGGTCAACCCTGGGCTTCAGGCCATCAGCAGTTCTGAGTCAGTCAAGACTGGTGTTGGCTCACAGATGTATTCCATATGATGGATCATACACAGCATAAAGAAGGAGGTTTACTGTGGAAAGGTGAGACTTTTCCTTGTTCTGCTTCTTCTCAGAGCTGTATTCCTGTACCTTTGCTAGGATGAGTACAACTTCATATAAGCTTTTTCATTAAATATACTTTTATTTCAAAATGTGAGGTTTCCTTTTCTAATTACCCCTCTTTGCTTGGAAGGGGTGATTGGGTGATAGACTAACTGCCATAGTTTAGATCCAAGTAGTAGCTAAATCATAGAACCATAGAATCAAACAGGTTGGAAGAGACTCCAAGATCATCCAGGCCAACCTAGCACCCAGCCCTAGCCAATCGACTAGACCATGGCACTAAGTGCCTCATCCAGGCTTTTCTTAAACACCTCCAGGGATGGTGACTCCACCACATCCCTGGGCAGCCCATTCCAATGCCAATCACTCTCTCTGGCAAAAACTTCCTCCTAACATCCAGCCTAGATCTCCCCTGGCACAACTTGAGACTGTGTCCCCTTGTTCTGTTACTGGTTGCCTGGCAGAAGAGACCAACCCCCACCTGGCTACAACCTCCTTTCAGGTAGTTGTAGACAGCAATGAGGTCTGCCCTGAGCCTCCTCTTCTCCAGGTTAAAACACTCCCAGCTCCCTCAGCCTCTCCTCACAGGGTTTGTGTTCCAGGCCTCTCACCAGCTTGTTCCCCTTCTCTGGAACACATTCCAGTATCTCAACATCTCTCTTGAATTGAGGAGCCCAGAACTGGACACAGTACTCATGTCACATCATGAGAAGGGTTTAAAAAGAGAAGCTTAATTGTTCTCTTAATCCATTGTTCTGGCTGTTTTCATATATTTAAATGTGAGCAAAATTGAAAACACTGTATTTTCCTTAAAATGAATTTGTTCATATGTCTATAAGTTTAATGGCCACTTTTATATCCATTTGTGATAATAACCATCAAAGAAAGTAGATTACAGAGGAAAAGCTGCAGAGAGGTAGATATCCTATTCTGTTTCAGCTTCCATTAATCACAAAGACATATGGTTCTGCTCTATACAGAGGTATAAAGTGGAAGTGGACCAAATCCACGTGTGATTTTATTTCATTTTAAGATTTTGTTCAACCTTTTTAACTACAGTAGGTATTTGCCCAGTTTTGCAGGCCAAAAATATTGAGTAAAAGTATCATTGCTCAGTAATAAGAGTTCTAAGGTGAAGTTTGGGATCTCTTCCCCTCTTTGATGCTTAACAAGTTTGTGACCACAGCAAAGTCACGTCATTCCTCATTTTCTCTTTCTTTTCTGGTTAAACAATGAAGAAGAAGAGCAAAGAGTGATACACTCCCATTCTGTGTACAGACAGGAGCACCTTGGAATCAACTAATTCCTCATCTTAAATCTGGTTGGAACATGTAGGAATTAATATACTGAGCAAAACCAACAGCTTTCAGTAAAACCTATGCAATTTCAGAAGAATTTAAAGTGTTCAAAGGAAAACATCATAGATAGAACATCATAGAAATATTCTCTATCATTGCATAGAGAATACTTTCTAACAGATAACAGAATTAAATGGAAGAACTGGATTATTTTTTCAACCCTACACCTCCACCAAAACAACCACGAAATGATAAAGTGGAAAGGAGTCTTGCTGTCAGCCATAGGATATACCTAACAGACAGGCACACTGAAGATAAATGCTTTATTCCTGCATCTTTCTTCCTGTGGATTTCAGGAGAGGGCTGAGGAGGTTGGAGGGTAGATAGACAAGGGGCTTCTATCGATTTTGTGTTCTCTACTTGCTCTTGCTACTTATTAAGAGCTGTGGAAATTGCCCACAGCAATCTTTTTCCATGTTTATTTCTGGCTGCAATACTGTCACTCCTGTCTTTGTTTATGTCCTGGAAAAGCAGTTCCTCCAAGGGCCACTGCTACAACAGCAGCAGACACCCATGTCATATAAATGAAGACAGCAAGAGGTGTGTAAACACTTTACAATATTCCAAAGTCTCCTATGAATCAACATTACATTCACTTCAGCCCATAATATCTACATTTAAGGCCACCTAAAAGCATGTGATGGCAAGACAGGTGCACTGGGATTGGGCTGCAAAAGACTGTTTTTAACTATGTGTCTTTTTTTCAATCAGAGTAAGACTCTGAAGAGCCTAGAGAATAAATCTTGTGAGGGAGCTGGGGCTGCTTAGTTTGAAAAAGAGGAGACTGAGGAAAGACCTCATGGCTGTCTACAGCTGCTTTAAAGGACATTGTGGAGAGGCTGCTGCTGGTCTCTTCTCACAGGTAATTGGAGACAGAACAAGAGGGAATGGCCTCAAGCTGAGACTGGGTAGATTTAGATTGAACATTAGGAAAAGTTTTTTCATGGAGAGAGTGGTCAGGCACTGGAATGAGCTGCCCAGGGAGAGGGTTGAGTCACTAGCCCTGGATGTGTTTAAGGGTCATTTGGATGTGGTGCTTGGGGATACGGTTTAAGGTGAATCTTGTAGAGTAGGGTTACAGGTTGGACTTGGTGATGCTGAGGGTCTTTTTCAACCTGAATATTTCTGTGTTCTGTGGCTCACTGCAGCTCTCCTCCAAGAATTTGCGATGGTGTCAACAACAGTGGTAGCAGCTTTCCCAGCATCTGTCCTGGCAGCACCAGGGCCATCAGCACACACAGACTGTGCAAGAGACAGTTGTCCCATGTGAATCACTAAGGCTCAGCCAAATCTCTCTGTTCTAGACTGATCACTGATTAAAAGGATCTTCTTTGAGAGGAAGGAAAAATGTTAAACATAAAAGGATAAGCAAAGGAAGAATAAATTATAAACTTGAAAGTACCTTATATATATATATATATATATATATATATATATATATAAAACCTCAGCATGTTCATGCTTACTTTCCCTGAATTTCTGTTGCTAAATGCACACTCTAATCTGATAAACACTCCCTGAGGAGCACCACACATTCTGCCTGTCCAAACACACATAATAAGAGGGGGGGGGGGGGATGAAAAATCAGTCTATGGATGACTAAATATTGATGAACATGGTGTGAATTCTAAGGCAGGTTCTACCCTCTTCTGTCCTCCACTTTCTAATTTACAGAGTCTGCAGTGTTTAGAGTCACAATGTCAACCAAAGTCAGAAGAAATAGAACTCTAGAAAGCATTACAACCATCATTAGCACTTTTTATCCCAACTGCTTATCAGGCATATATAAATCTTGATGTCTTTGTGACTCACTATGATGAAATTAAATGAGAGCATACAGAGCAAATGCATGTCTACTGCTTTTATATCTAACCTAGTCAGACAGTCATCAATATATTTGATCTACAGCCATATATTCTGTAATACTTCAGAATGTTGTTAGCATTTTATTCAACTAAGTATCTTTAGTATTTATTTCTTGTATACATCCACAGTTTCCTAATAGAGAACCACTCTCCAGCACTGACTGAGGGAGCCAATATTTCATACAAAAGCCTTATGTGCTCCCTCTCCTAAAGAAACAAACAGAACATCTAGTTTCAAAGGCATATATTTAATTTATGTGTAATATGGTGCAAGAGGAACTAAAATCAGCACACAGAAAGGCAGGAAATCAAAGAAGTTAAGAGTAAGTAAGACTGTTAGAGCATGTGGTGTCCCACAGGTTTAAACTGCACGGACTGCAAGAGCACGGAAGCTGCACGTTCACACCAAATCAATCCTCCATTTACCCTCAGATATTTTAATCTCTTTCCTTAAAAGGACAGGTGCTGATGAAGATTTGAAACAGAGACCAAATTAAGAAAATGACAGGAAAAAAGAATCCCTGCTGCTAGAAAACAGCACTCTCACCAGGATTGCATTTCTTGAATATTCTCCTTCAAGGAGCCTGGAATAGAATTTCTTTATATTTAGCCAGAGAAAGTGACAGACTGGAGTCAGAGTTGCTAAAAACAAGGCAGGTAGTGTGAAATCTAAGGAAGTACAGACGAGGCCTTAAGAAGAGAAAAGGGGTTAAACTTCTTTTTCATCTTTAGAAAATCAGCACATTATTCCAACTGAGCTAACGGTGCTCAACTGTACTGCAGGATTACAAGGAAACCGAAGACAAAGGTTTCATTCACAACTCTGCCCTTTTACAAGAGATAACCTCCTGCACAGATGTAAAGTCAAGTCACGTCTGATTAAGTTCACTTCTCCTGTGACAGTGGCCAACACTTTTGGAATTAAAATAGAAAGAGATACCTTGATACTGTATCTGTCATTGTCCTGCACGTTGTTCAGATTGAAATTTAGTATGGCAAAGTGGTGCACGTAGATATTCATTACATTCATGCAAAAGAAATCATAAAGAAGTCTATAATCCTTCTTTCCATTTTCACCATTGTCTAACAAATGCCAGCTCTTCCCAATAGTAAGTTGTGAACTATCTTTACAGATCACTTATTTTCTACCATGTATTTTCTTTTATTATGGAACAAGTTTACAATAGATCATTATCTATGTTGCTTGTAAATGTGCCTTTTCTTGATGACTGTCTTACCCAAGTTGTTTCTGCTTTATGACATTACAATTAGCTCTCAAGGAATGCAGTAAGAGATAATAAGCAGAATACTTTGAGTCAACTCCCAGTCTAAGTGAAGACTCACACCATTCAATCCAGCAAGGCCAAAATTTGCCTTTCAACAATGCAAATCAGTGAGAATAGCTGAACAGAATATGACACCCATAATTTTTTTTGTTTGTTTGTTTTTTAAACATTTGATAAATAAATAGCATCATAGAATCAACCAGGTTGGAAGAGACCTCCAAGATCATCCAGTCCAACCAGCACCCACCCCTAGCCAGTCATCTAGACAATGGCACTAAATGCTTCAGCCAGGCTTTTCTTGAACACCTCCCTGGGCAGCCCATTCCAATGCCACTCTCTCTGCCAACAACTTCCTCCTAACATCCAGCCTATGCCTCCCCCAGCACAACTTGAGACTGTGTCCCCTTGTTCCATTGCTGGATGCCTGGCAGATGAGACCAACCCCACCTGGCTACAACCTCCTTTCAGGTAGAGCAGGAGGTTTCATGGAAACGTGAACATACCCATCTCCTGACAAGGAGAGACAGAGGGAGCTGGGGCTCTTTACTTTAGAGAAACACAGAATCACAGAATATCAGAGGTTGGAAGGGACCTCCAGAGATCATTGAGTCCAACCCCCCTACTAAAGCAGAATCATCCAGGGTAGTTCACACATGAACGCACCCAGGAAGGTCTTGAAAGTCTCCTGAGAAGGAGACTCCACAACATCTCTGAGCAGCCTGTTCCAGTGCTTGGTCACCCTCACAGTAAATAAGTTTCTCTTCATGTTGAAAGAGAATCTTCTATGTTCCAGTTTGTAGCTGTTCCTCCTTGTCTTATTGCTGCTGACCTCCAAAAAGAGAGGAGGAGAGGAGAAGACTGATGGGTAACCTCATGAAGGTTCATAAATATGTTAAAGGTGAGTGCCAAGAGGATGGAGCCAGGCTCTGCTCAATGATGCCCAATGACAGGACAAGGGGCAATGGGTGGAAGCTGAGGCATAGGAAGTTTCATTTAAACATGAGGAGGATTTTTTTCCCTGTGAGAGTGACAGAAGACTGGCACATGCTGCCCAGGGGGGTTGTGGATTGTCCCTCTCTGGAGGTATTCAAAACCCACCTGGACATGTTCCTGTGTGATTTGGTCTAGGTGATCCTGCTCTGGCAGGGGGGTTGGACTGGGTGATCTTTTGAGGTCCCTTCCAGCCCCTGACCTTCCATGATTCTGTGATTTTATGCAAATAAGCTCCAGGAGCATAAAAACCACATACACATTGGAATGGTTTGTAGAAAGTGATGATTTCCACACAAAGCTTATGTTTTGGGGAATTTATTAGCTGTCCCATGGCCAAATTAAAAGCAGTCAGAAACTGTTAGTGTCCCTGAATTACACATCATTTTGTCTTGTTCTGAATTTACAGCAATGTGCTGTGAGATTATATGAACTCTTTTATGACGTTAGAAGGTTACATTTTATTAACATCATTTCATTTTGCAAGTTTGTCAACATATATTTAATCACTGTTTCAAACTGAAAACAATAATGTTAAATTACTATACCCATAGAAGTAGCACCTACCTCAGAACTGTAGAAAGAGGGAGGGGGGAATAAAAAAGTAAGACAGAAAGCTGACCCTATAAATATTTTTAATCTGTTTCTGGCCTGGTATGTTAATATTGCTCATTTATCACACAAAAAAAGTGTAACATGTGTGCTGACCTAGCACTGCAACTTTTTGCAGATGCACAACAGCCAGCTACTAATGGCTTTGAATGCTATTAGTGCATTGTGGTGAGAAATAAATGTATCAATGAGTTTTTAACGACTTTAAATGGGATGCCTGCGTGCAGCAGCAAGGGCAGGCACAAATATAATGCACTGTGTTTTACTAATACAAGAACAGTCATTTTTTTTTCCATCAAGATGATCCCCTTCAGGCCTGAAGTGCACTGTAGGTGATAGCTTTGTGACAAAAATAGAAAGACATTCTCTTAGTCCTGAAAGAATACTCCCTAGAAGGCATTACTTTCTTTGGACTCTTACATAGCCCCAAACAAATTGCCCCCATCTGAAAAACACATCTCAACAAAAAAACTTCAAACTCCCTGCCTAATGAACAGTAGCCACGCAGAAAGGTTAACAACAGGAGGTCAACCTTGACTCATTTGCATTGCACACTTTAAAATAAGGCTGTTTCCATCATCCTTCTCTGATTATTCCTTGTTATTTATTACCTTCTTTTACTGTCCTTAACTGCACAGCATTTGTCCAGCATCAAAAGTGTCTGGCAGGTTGTCTTGCAAAAAATTCAGGAAAAGAAAACCAAAATATATCTCTGCAGGAGCTGATACTGTACAGCAGCAAGTAGGCATAAAGCTCATGATAATACCACAAGAGGTTACTCCATAGGAAGAGGCAAATTCCGACTTCTCTTACTGTCCAATATAACTCTATCAAATACCTGAACTTTATTTTTAGCACAAAATTAGAAGCTACCCTGCTTATTTCTCCCCAGAGGTGCAAAGAAACTCAGTGAATGATGGAGTATCACCAAGATAGATCATTTTAGTTAACACTGCAGAAGAGGAGATGATCATTCCAGGTATGTTAGGTATCATAATATGAATGAGCAGCAATGAGGCTGTAAACTCCTAGTGCTGTATACTGAGAGCACAACACATCACTTAAGAGGAAGTAAGAAATTACGTGCAAAGTAGAAAATGCAATTCTGAACTAATGAGATTGCTACTGCATATCAAACAATCTATTCCTATTTAACAGTCAGTGGTAAAAAGGCCAGAGATTGCAACTCATAGCTAAAACATCTGATTTTCCCACTGAGGATCACTGTGGTCTTTATATGTAGCTGTTCCTGACTAAATTCACACAAACAGAATTAAGACTTGTTCCTGTTTAGTTTAAACAGCTTCTAAACCTAGACTCCCCTTGACTTGTTTGCTCTTCACCAACAGTTCCTGTTTTACCCTGCACTGTTTAGCATAGAGGAACAGGTGTGCCCTGACTAAAAACCTTCTACTGCTCAGTGTAGAAGGATATTTCCTTGCTCATAACCTAATTTTTGCCCAGAGAGAGACTACAGTTACACAGACATTGGAATGCAAGTGATGTGCTTTATGCTAGGAGCTGTGGAAGAGACAGATCTAGACAGAGATAGATTCTATGGTCCTGCTCAGGCAGGGGGTTTGGACTTGATGATGTGTGGAGTTCCCTTCCAAGCCCTAACATCGTGTGACCCTGTCATCCTGTGAACTGTCTATGCTTGTGACCTGCTTGGTAAATTCTGTAGCAAATGCATCTAGTTTGCAAGGGAAATCATGCTTTTGCCATTCACTAGTCATAGAATCATAGAATGTCAGGGGCTGTAAGTGATCTCAAAAGCTCATCCAGTCCAACCCCCCTGCCAGAGCAGGATCACCTAGACCAGATCACACAGGAACATGTTCAGGTGGGTTTTGAATATCTCCAGAGAGGGACAATCCACAACCCCCCTGGGCAGCATGTGCCAGTCTTCTGTCACTCTCACAGGGAAAAAAATCCTCCTCATGTTTAAATGAAACTTCCTACGCCTCAGCTTCCACCCATTGTCCCTTGTCCTGTCATTGGGCATCATTGAGCAGAGCCTGGCTCCATCCTCCTGGCACTCATCCTTTACATATTTATAACCACTGATGAGGTCACCTCTCAGTCTCCTCTTCTCCAAGCAGCAGTCTCACTCAGTCTGTCTTTGTAGGAGGGATGTTCCATTCCCTTAATCACCTTTGTGGCTCTGTGCTGGACACTCTCAAGCAGTTCTATGTCCCTTTTGACCTGGGGGGCCCAGAACTGGGCACAGTACTCCAGATGTGGCCTCACCAAGGCAGAGTAGGTGGGCAGGAGAACCTCTCTCAACCTACTGGCCATACCCCTTCTAATACATCCCATACAAACTCAGTCTTTATTTAAGGACTTTAAGGCCCGAAGAGGTTTCTCTGCTCTCCATTCTTTATCAGTGATTACAGTATTCCCACAAATTAAATGATGCCCTCCATTATACCTATGCAACGTATGAATCATAGAATCATAGAATCATAGAATCATAGAATCAACCAGGTTGGAAGAGACCTCCAAGATCATCCAGTCCAACCTAGCACCCAGCCCTAACCAATCAACTAGACCATGGCACTAAGTGCCTCATCCAGGCTTTTCTTGAAGACCCCCAGGGACAGTGCCGATTATTCTATCAGTCATGTTTACTCTTAACTTTCCAGAGTAGTCCTGGTATATGAAATGAACCAGGATATTTGGTTAAATCTTTTGAGATGCAATGATTCATAAAGAATTAAAAGCCTGTTTAAATATATAAACCAGCAAAAGAATCCTAAAGTGAAAGAAATCCAACTTTGCAGTTGTTTTAGCTGCAAGCTTTAACAAGGGCTTCCAAATCAAAGTGTGCTTGAGCACATAAAGTTGTCAAATCCTCATGTTAAAAAACAGTTCTTAATCCTAAATCAATTGATGGTGCGTTTTAAAATGCAGTTCAAAGAATCATGTGGTTTAGTTGTTACTGTTTGTTCCAACAACCATCTAAACTGTAGCCTGAGGAAAAAAAAATGGATTCTAGTCTTTGCAGTTGTGGAAAACAGCTTGAAAAGATGGCCCAACTGCATTTCAAGAGACTGAACAGATGCATATACAGAGATGAAGGAAAAACTACGTCAAGACATCCCTGATATTGTGGGAGCCCAATTAATTTCAGCTACATGAGGTATTGAAGCCTGTCTAAAGGTTAAGTTAAAAAAAAAAAGAAGTAAATTCTCAAATTCAAAACCATTCTTCCTCTACTGAGCTCATCATTTAATTTCCAGTTTTGCAGGCGCTTAGGGACGGTGAGGAGAGAAAAGTAACATTCCAACTTGCTTAATGAGAAGCACAGAGCTCAATTGCCTTAGGTCCAGATCATAAATTTAAATTGTATTCTTATCTTTTTCTTTTTTTTCTTTTTTTTTCCTAAAGTGATATTACACAGTTCCTGCCTCTCTTGTCGTGGACAAAAATCATACCCTCTGCCATTTGTTTGAGGAGAGAAAAATCACAGCCTCTGCTCATTTATTTGGGACTCTTCAGCCTGGAGAAGAGAAGCCTTTGAGGAAACCTTATAGTAGCCTTCCAGTATCTGAAGGGGGCCTACAGGAAGGCTGGGGAGGGACTATTTACAAGGTCTTGTAATGACAGGATGAGTAATGGGTTTAAACTGGCAGAGGGGAGATTTAGACTAGATGTTAGGAAGAAGTTCTTTATGGTGAGGGTGGCGAAACACCAGCACAGATTGCCCAGGGAGGTTGTGGCTGCTCCCTCCCTGGAGGTTTTCAAGGCCAGGTTGGATGAGGCCTTGAGCAACCTGTTCTAGTGGGAGGTGTCCCTGCCTATGGCAGGGGTTTGGAACTGGATGATCTTCGAGGTCCCTTCCAACATAAACCATTCTATGATTCTAAATCAAAGCAAGAGAAGCAGCATTCAGCAGGGAAGAGGAAGAATGTGCCTTATTCTCCTCCATTAAATAAGAATACAGCTGTGCTTACAAATAAGCCCTTCTTTTTCTAGTAGTTATTAAAGTTATTGCCACAACATTTGCCATTGATCTATGAGAAGTTATTGTTTTGTGTATGAAAGGCACTTTGAAAAGGGTTATGAAAACGAGACAACAAACAAACCAAGGCAGGAGCAGGAAGTAGACCTTACCTCTTTGGAAAGACAAAGCAAATCTCCCAGGTACTTCAAGGGGACAAGGTCAAGTCTCACCACTATTCTCATGCATTTGCATTATTGACTTTATGAAACAAAGAGAAAGCCCTGAGTAAAGAATTTGTTGTGCAAACTGAGGGTGATTGCATGATCCTATGTCATTAGTGATGGCTGCTCCAAGCCACTTACTATATGCTGGCTGAGGTACTGGCTATTTGCACAGCATGCACACCCTGCTTTGCTGCGGTATGTGAACTATTAAGTGTCTACTACAGCAACAGAAACTCCTGCTTTACCTTTGTGTTCACTTATTGACACATGCACTGCCTGGTAGCCCAAAGTATAGGGTAGAGGCTGAGAAACATCTCAGTATCCAAGCTCAGGCTCTCCCCAAAATCATGCCTTCAAATTGCAACTGTTCATTTGTCCACAGTCCCTCCTTGTCTACATACTCTCTTCTTCCCTGTTTCTGAGGGTGTATTTCCAGGCTTCAGTTTGACAGCAGGTGCTTTAAGCAGATCTATGCTTTGTGTGGGTGCAGTAAATTATATTGCTAACTTTAAAAAAAAAAAAAAGGAAAAAATAGTCTTGTTAGTAAACAAAAGATTAAAATTATATATTTAATTGAGATTTTTTTTTCCCCCATATGGCAAGTTTTGCTTTTGCAAAATCACATCTTTCATGACTGGTTGGCTATTTACAGAATTTCCTATCTGTCCAATGTTACATGGTTTAACTGCTCTCTTTGAGGTGATTCTTTATTAGTCATATAATCCATTTTTCTACTGATTAGGGAAGATGAGTCAGTACTAAACATTCTGTCTGCTCATGCAATTGATTTTTAGGGCCTTTTTCTTTTTCTTCCAATATTATTTTCTCTAACACAGGTTTGCTGGGTAGTCTTTATTAGTATAAATCATCTGCAGATGTGCTAAAGATTTCACACTACAGCTTCAAAGATCTTTTCTAGAAACTCCAGAGAACAAAGCAATTTTTCATACCTAATTCCATTCTTCTCTTCCCCACTGATCTAACTGTCAAAGAAAATCACAGCTATGCTGACAACACAATACAGAATGAACTTGGATCCATACTGACTCTTTCTGCAGAGGCCCAGAATGCAGAGGTGAAAACTAGCTATGATTCTAAACAAAATCAAACAGAAAAAAAAAATATATATATATATGCTGTTGAAGGCCTCACCTCTTACTGATGAGATTAATCAGGACCAACCATTAATCAATCTAGCTTGAAGCATGAATATCAGATTCCCAGTTTCCACCAGAGTAGGGTTATAGATTGGACTTCGTGATTCTGAGTGAACAGTGCCACATCCAGTTGTGCCAGGGGAGGTATAGGCTGGATGTTAGGAGGAAGTTCTTCACAGAGAGAGTGATTGGCATTGGAATGGGCTGCCCAGGGAGGTGGTGGAGTCACCGTCCCTGGAGGTGTTCAAGCAAAGCCTGGCTGAGGCACTTAGTGCCATGGTCTAGATGACTGGCTAGGGCTGGGTGCTAGGTTGGACTGGATAATCTTGGAGGTCTCTTCCGACCTGATTGATTCTATTCTATGATTCTATTCTATGATTCTATGAGGGTCTTTTCCAACTTGGATATTTCTGTGATTCTGTGATTCCTGCATGACAGCAGTCAGACACAGCAAGAATATCACCAGCAAACCAGCTGTTGGCACTGTCGGGCTTATTCCTACCTCCTGGACAGCAGTAGACAATGTCAGCAGTCACAACATCAGCAGCCTCCCCACTACCCCGCAGCTCCCAGCTAGCTGTGTCACTACAGCTCTAATGAATATTCTGCTAACGTTTCATTTCAAAGCATCTTTTGTTTTGTTCTGTTTTGTTACAAAAAAAAAATATCCAAAATGACAAAACAAACAAGAAAACAAAAGCAAACAACCAACCCACAAGCAAAGCAGGAAAATACATTAAACTGAACACTTTCAATTTACATTATCTTTGGATCACTTCCTCGGTGGCCTGCCCACAGACAGGTAGCATTTTATAAACTTTCAACTACAACAGGAAAAAAAATATTCAATACCAACAGGATGAAATGAATCAATCTGCCCGTGGCTTAATTCACAAAGACAAATTTCTCTTTCATAGTCCTGTCTCAGAAATGAGAAATAAACTTTTGTACTTCAGTATCCATTTCTGCTGGAGGAGAGGGCAGAACTGGGTCAATTTGGTGCTCCTTTTTTTTTTTCCTGGCATTCTACACCTTTCATAGGATCAAGGCTGACAAAGGGGCAAACTATCAAAACTGAGCCAGAAATTAAGTGATTTACAGCAGTGTAGTAAAATCAGATTGTGACTCAGCCTAGTTATTACTCAACATAACTTACAGAAGAAATGGGTCTTTGTAAAGACTTAAGCAAATTAATTTGCTTGCTTAGTAGACTTAGGGCTTGTTAAAGCCCCACTAAGGTGCCTTATTGCTTTCAATGCTCTTTGGCTCATTTCTCTTACACACTGTTCAGTAGCTGGCTGGAATTCTGCATCTCAGAATTTTTTTGACTTCAGATAATTTCAGAGTGATTGTAGAATGGTTTGAACATAGGAGTGGGGGTAGGGGGGAAGGCAGGGGAGAGAGGTAATCTATCTGAATAAATCAGAACTATCAGATAACACATTAAAATCAGTGCAAACTAAATATAGCCTTTAAATCATCTGAGCTACATGACTGAACCATCATCTGCCACAGCCAGCACACAAATAACCAGAAGCAAAGGAAATAGGGTGCTGTACCTCAAACAAAATCAATCACTAATTTCTTAAGATTTCACCCAGACACCTAGAGAATGTCCATCCCACCCTCACCTTTGAGGGTTTCTTTTTTTTCAAGCCCATCTGGTGGGAGCCAATATCAAGAAAAGGCACATACAGAAAATTTAGCTGACAAGTTGCTAAGTCAATCTGTTACTACAGGAAACATGTTCACACCTTTAACAGGTGCAAACAAACAAATGCTGGGAAGAAAACAACCAATAAAATAGTTTCCAAAAATCCTAGGACTGTTTATCTTCAGATCAGATCTGACTGATTTCAATTAGATGCAGATCTCTTCTGGTATTTGTCATCTTTGCCAGGTTGTCAGATAATTGCCTCCCAAGCAATTCCAAAGATCAAGCTTGCTCAGTTCCATCATTAACTTATTCTTCCACAGAAAGAAAGATTTAAAAAAAAGAAAAAAAAGCAAAGCCATGGCACTTTGAATTCTTTTTCAAGAAGACAGGTATGGATTGCAGCCTGAAAGGTGCTATAATCATCACTCAAGTGTATTTTTAAAACCAATAACAGAGCATATTGTGGGTTTCCAGCTCTCTGTTACCTGCTGCTGCGTTCTGCACACAGCAGGGAAAAGCATGGTTCTGAGAAGTTCATTGCTGGATACAGCTGAAAATTTTGATTAATAATGACTACTCATCCTGCATCCACCCTTTATTATCATAAGCCATTATGCTCATCTCTCAGAAGGTAAGCACACATGAGCCAAAAATTACAGCTAATTTGCAAGAGAAAAACCCAAAATCAAACAACTTCTCACCTCCCGTGCCTGCTACGTGCCTGTGTGCTTCCTCAAATCAGAACCACAGGCTGCTGAGAAAGACCACTGTGCCTTCAAAAAAGCCATGGTGTGTCACCCCAGAGCTACAACAGATGTTTGACACCGGCTCTTACACCAGAGGAGTGTGGATGCATTGTGTTTCCTAGAAGTCTGTGGAAGGTTTGGGAATCCATCTGGATGAAATGCACTGTGTAAATATGCAGTTGTTACCAGCATACTTCTCTCTTAGCTGAACTTTCAGCAAAGGGGAACCTATGAAAACTATTTCGGCTTTCTGTAATTAAAACAGGCTTAGAATAATTGTTTCACCATGACAAAATATTACTGGAGACAAAGGAAGACCTTAACCATTGCTTGGAACGAGCCTTTCAAAATAAAAACCATACCCATGACAGCAATATTATTTTTTTTCCTCTTCTGTGATATATTTCCTTTCAGAAAGGTACGTTGCAAAATAAACACTATTCTTCACTGTGTTCTAAAAATGTCTGCTTTGAACTATTTAAACTATTCTAATTGCTCACTGTTTCATCAGCATACAGAAAATTTGCTCACTGACCCATATATTTCTTATCTAAGTGAAAGGAGCTACCTCTCTCAGATCATTTAGTGCAGGTTAGCCAGGCTTTGTGGGCAGCATAGAACAATATGCAAACTAAAACCATAACTATGTCAGTTTAAGGTCAAAAAGGCCTATTTGTGGTTATTATGGAAATCAGTTTAAATGTGAGGTGGCTAAACAATGTGCCTTTGCATACTGGCTCAGCACACACACAAAAAAAAACCAACCCAAACCAAAATAAAACACAACCAACCTGCCAACGTCTGCTTTTTGAAGTGTCAGATAACATTATTTCCAGGATGACATCAAGGGCCTTCATTGGCTATGCATAAGGTCAGTGAATATTAACTTCATTTACACTTGGCTGAGAATTGGCTGGTGCCAACAATAGAGGTTTAGATCCTCTGCTGAGCAGGGTTAAAAACTGACAGAAAGCTGCCATTGAGGAAGATGGATGATGGTACTAGCTGACCCTATTCCTCCCCAAGTGTCACAGCTTCAGCCTCCTTTCTATCTCCGCAACAAAAGACCCTCTCCGAGCTTCCCAGTGGCCTTCAGCTTTATTGGTGCTAACAGGCCCAGACGTTTTCATCGATTGGATTCTCTACCTCTTAAACACAAGAGCTTGCCCTCTCTGGATAGCCAAACCTTGGCACAGATGTCTTTTTTTGTAATTGCTTCTCTGCTGTCTGTTGGGAAGGATGCAATCGGACAGGCGAACATCATGTCAACACAGAAAATGCTTCACCATTTATCTCAGTTTCCCAATGGCATTTTAAGGAAAGTGATATGTTGTTTGCCTGGGGGGTGGGGGGTTAACCCTTCAGTGCCTCAAAGTGCCTATAAGTGAAGAAAGAGAAGTAGCTTTAATACACTGCTGTAATCAAATTCTAGTGCGTTTGTCTGACACGTAGCTCACAAACGATGAATTCCAATCAAACTCTTGGCAATGCACATCTCTAAATGCAGAGAAATCATTTTAGGGCTGTGGCAGTGTATGCTTCAGTGTCAGATCCTCGAGGGGCTTTTCAGTCAAGTTCAAAGCATACATTTGTGGGACAACTGCCACCCGGAACGTGACAACATGTTATAAATAATACAGCTTGAATGGTTAATAGCGTAAACATCTGTAGATTTTCCAGTCTATTTAAATCCAAGGCCACAAACTTCATAAAAACCACACAAATATATTAGGAGCTTAAATGGATTAGAACATATCTATTACATGGAATGAAAACAATCAGACAGCTTTTAACATTTGAATGACAGAGCGAGCGGAGAAAGGACACAAAGGAAATGTAACAGAGCTGTATAAAATGCTTTGGGGTTGAAGGAAAACAAAAGTGGTGTTCTTTTTGATATGTATTTCTTTTAAACATCTGCTACTGGACATTGCTGGCAAAAGAGTAACAGATTTGACAAGCCACTTGTTTGATCCTACACAGCAATTCCTGTCTTTCTGCATAAACCATGGAAATACCCAACCTCCTATCCTAACTTGTGTATTTTCCCTGATTCTGGGCTGCACTGCATGTGCACTGTGCCAGACTGATTGTATAAAGCCACTCTTAAAGACATTATAGCTAGCCAGAGGACTGGCCTCCCACTGAGGTGCAATCAAAAGGATTATAACAACCCTTGCCCTGCCTAACATAGGTTTATAGCCAGAAGCGGAGGAGCACAGATTAAATGCCCCTTTTAAAACCCATAGCTCAAGTTATCTAGCAAGGACTGGCACCACTCTCAGAACTGAACATGATCTAAAAAACATGCATATAAAAACTGCTGAAAAAAAGAACAGGCAGGGAAGTGTAAAAAATGGTTTGTTTGGTTGTTGTGGGTGGTTTTTTTTTCTCTGTACAGAGCTATGGTTTAGTAGTAAATATTATGAAGTACTTCTCTCAAATATTGGACTAGAAATGCCAAACACTGGGGAAGCCACTAAGGTGAAGAAAAAAAGTGTAACCCAGCCTGGCAGTCTGGCCTCTAAAGGTGAATTAGAAGTAATAGCCACCAAGGCTACGTCTCTGCCGTGACAGAGTATGATGGGATGGATCAAATTATTTCAGTTTTCCAATAAGATTTGTAGTTACAACTATGGGATCAAGCTGGAGGAAGCAGGGGGTCATCAAATAAAATTTTAGGCACATCTTTTCTACTGGAGGAGTGGTGAAAATGTCACCATTTTCAAACTGGCCACAATAAAAAAGGAAGTTTACATCAGTGATAAAAACACTAGAAAAGAACCCCCTCTCAGCATTCAGCCATAAACCAAAAAGATTGCCCAATGAAAAACTATGCATGAAAGTAGTTGAACTGACTTTTGCAAATACAGTAATATCCTGGGGACAGAGTGGCTGGAGAACAGCCAGGAAGAAAGGGACCTGGGCGTACTGACAGATAGTAGGCTAAAGATGAGCCAGCAGTGTGCCCAGGGGGCCAGGAGAACCAATGGCATCCTGGCCTGGATCAGGAACAGTGTGGACAGCAGGACAAGGGAGGTTATTCTTCCCTGTACTCAGCACTGGTCAGATCACACCTTGAGTACTGTGTCCAGTTCTGGGCTCCTCAATACTGGAATGTGTTCCAGAGAAGGGTGACAAAGCTGGTGAGAGACTTGGAACACAGCCCTGTGAGGAGAGGCTGAGGGAGCTGGGGGTGTGCAGCCTGGAGAAGAGAAGGCTCAGGGGGGACCTCATTGCTGTCTACAACTACCTGAAGGGAGGCTGTAGCCAGGTTGGGGTCAGTCTCTTCTTCCAGGCAATCAGCAATAGAACAAGGAAACACAGTCTCAAGTTGTGCTGAGAGAGGTACAGGCTGGATGTCAGGAGGAAGTTCTTGATAGAGAGAGTGATTGGCATTGGAATGGGCTGCCTAGGGAGGTGGTGGAGTCGCTGTCCCTGGAGGTGTCCAAGGAAAGACTGTATGAGGCACTTAGTGCCATGGTCTGGTTGACTGAATAGGGCTGGGTGCTAGGTTGGACTGGATGATCTTGGAGGTTTCTTCCAACCTGGTTGATTCTATGATTCTGTAAGATGTTTACTTCATGTAGCCTACCGCAATATCAAATAATGTAATTGTGCTATTGTACATCAATATTCATGATAGCCTTCTCTTTTTTTGTCTTTCTTTTACACTACTGGTAGGGAATATTGCCACACACAATGAGGAAAACACACATTTTTCATATTTGTAGTAATGCCTATTAAACAAACTGCTCCTAGCAAGGACTGTAATACTGGGCCCTTGCTCTTTGTGTTAATAACAGATGGTTACGACATGGGGCCAATTCCTGTTTTCCTTACTCTCACATGTAATCCCAAGGGACTAATTATCTTTTTTTTTAATGAATAAAGTAAACAGGATTTTACTCAAGGGAAAATAAGCAGTTTTCCAACAAAATTGCTTGTGGTCCCCTTTTCCATCAGGTAAAAGTAAAAAACTCTGCCTCTTCAGTGCATCCTGCCAGGCATAAAGGAAGCATTAAATAGCCTCAGTTGCTGGTACTTGGAAGGAATGAGGAGAGAGAGTACTGGCACATAAGCACAAAATAATGACAGCTCTCAACAGATTTCCCCAGTATGCTGCAGAACTACTATCAGGGGTGAAGACTGGCAGGGGATCTTCAGGAGCACACTACTTCCATCTGGACTAGGTGGAGCTGTAGTGTCTCCCAAAGCAGATAGCTGTGGGGATTTTAAAGACATGACAGACCTGAAGGGAGGCTGTAGCCAGGTGGCAGTTGGTCTCTTCTGCCAGGCAACCAGCAATAGAACAAGGGGACACACTCTCAAGTTGTGCCAGGGGAGGTATAGACTGGATGGTAGGAGGAAGTTCTTCATAGAGAGAGTGATTGACGTTGGAATGGGTTACCCAGGGACGCGGTGGAGTCTCTATCCTTGCAGATGTTCAAGAAACCTGTGGCCATGGCACTTGGGGATGTGGTTTAATGGTCACAATGTTGTTGGGTCAATAGTTTGATGGTAACAGAGGTCTTTTCCAACCCAAGCAATTCTATAGTTCCATGATTCTAAAGAATTACTTTGCTTGGAAGAGACCTTTAAGATCATCAAGTCCAACTGTTAACCCAGCACTTCCAGGTTGCCACTAACCCATGGCCTTCAGCACCACATTTCCATGGCTTTGAAACTCTGCTGCCCACCAAAAGAAGAAGAAAAAGCTGAACCACTCTTCCCATGGGGCACAGGCTACCCAATGCAGGACAACTGTAATTTCATGTGGCACACAAAGGGCTTGCTATATCTGCATTTAAAATAAGGTGTGAGGCTACCACTCCAAGAACTAGAGACAACTGGTATGACCAGATATTTAAATCTCACTTCTGACAAGATTATAGAGATTGCAAGACTGAAAGTCTTTCTCTATCTCTGCATTTCAATGCAATATAAATTAAGAGTTTGGGGATTTTCTTCTACCTGCCGAAGAAATAGCATTAGTCTATATCCATTAGATAGGTACATATAGCACTTTATAAAGCAACATCATAAATACTGTTTCAACCAAGCCACTTAAGGGTACATTGACAGAAATGTTTCAACTGGAAAAGACCTCTAAGGCCACTGAGTCCAACTAATACCACCATGACCATTAAAATATGTCCCGAGGTGCCACTCAATGTCTTTGTTGTAATGAAGGGCCCAAAACTGAACACGGTAGTCAAAGTGTGCTTGTTCATTGGGACACATAAGAAGAGATACCCATAGATAAGCAGACATAGTAGTGGTCACTCTTGTTAGCCAAAATGTAAACCTTCTCCAGCCTAAATGATATCTTTTTTTATTTTATACTTCATGGCAAGATAAAAGATAAAGTACAATTTTGCAATTAGTTTGGGGATATTCATGAAGTTCTCCTGTCTAGATGAGGAGGCAGAAAATAAATTTATGTTGGTTGAAACAGATAGAGGTCTACCTGTCTCAGGCTGTAAAAATATGTAGGAGAAGGAGACAGATTTCAAAGGAGTCTGAAAATTAAATAGCTTGTAGCCAAAGTGGAAAATAGAGATCCTGTGAAGGGTCTAAAGACAGAATCGAAGTTCTCAGTTTCTGACTAATAGAGCACAATGACACATTGCATCAAACTAAACTCTCCTTAACTGGCAACCATGGTGCTAGAAAGCCATGGTTTAATGTGAAAATCAGGTTAGGATATCTAGGATACATGGAAGGATATCCTCCCTTTAGAATGAAGGACAGTGCAAGCAAAAGATCTTTTTGTGTATGTGGAGCTGCCCTGTAATGTTTTTATGTGTTAAGATGACCTGAGCAGCCTGTTTCTGCACAGTCCCAGCACACATCCATCAATCAATGTCACCATTCTTCTAAGCTCTGCTTTGACTGGCAACTGACAGTCAGTTATCTGCTGAATGTTAATTAATAATGAATACCCTTGTCACTGCTTAAATACACAGAATGTCTTTAAATGCTGGAATTTAAAAAATGGGGTTTGTTCTGTGAGAACAAGGATTGTGTTTTCATTAAGTCATTGTACTAAGGAGAGAAATAAAATCCCTCGTTTAAAGATTGTACATCATTTGTACTATCAACACATGCTTTATTGTCTGAAAGCCGCTCATCTCTACTTCTGTTGTGCAATTTTGACTTTTATATTCCTGGATACAACAGTAATACACAGCACAGTGACTGTGTAGCTCTACATAGGACAGAAAATCTTTAAGACAAAAGATCAAAAGGAGGCATGTCATTGTGTCTTCTGATGCACTTACACAGAGACAAGAAAAAAAAGCATGTTTTAAAAAGATGTTATTTCTCTCCCTTGTTTACTGGCTTTATTCACTAGTAATTCCACTGACAAGGCTTGCTTGTTTTTTTTAAGTAGGCCAAATAGAGACTTAATTCAAGTGACAAACTAAAGCAGGCAGACAGACAGGCATACACAACGTAAAGCCAAAGACTTGCCCCTTTTAATCAGAAAATTAAGTGATACACAGCTAATGATAAATGAAAGTGAACAGAAGAGACAGTCGCAGATCACAGCTTGAAAATTCTATTCAGCCTGCACTGGGGAACATGATTTTCAGTGCTATAAGCTTAAGATTTTAAGCACATAATATTTTCACACGTTCCAGCAGCAGACTGAAGATTCAATCTGGCTGAGACTTCCATAGGTGAGGTAACGAGGTGACAATGTGGAACTTTGGGATTTCCTTACAGTTAAAAGAATGCCCATTTCCCTTAGGTATCATTTGTGGGGACTTGATCAATACTCATTTGGTTCCTTTTTTTTTTTTTTTTTTGAATGTCAGTAAAAACTGCCCACATTTTGGAAGTTGTACATTTGTCTGTATAAACACATTGTCCTTACACAGCCAGCACAAAGTAACATCACAATTATAATATATGCAAGAAAGAAAATAATGATTGATTGTTAATTTTTACTGAAAGCTACTGGTAGGGAACATGACTTTTCAATGACCTGGGCAAAAATGAAAATGGAGAGTTAGCTAATTTATTTACTGTGCACACAAATTGATCCCTCCAAAAAATATGCTGACATTTTGAAACATGAGAACTCATATATCCAAGGTTCGATGCTTGATTTTAGCTAAGGGGCTGCACCATGGGCCTGATCCAACCCACCAGGAAAAAAAAAAAATCAAGTAAAAAGAAAAACCTTTCATCAAAAAAAAAAAATCCAATTACATTCCAAAAGAATCTCTATGCAGCAGTTAAAAAAGCAATACCAAAGATGATCTTAAAAAAATATAGATTTGTTTCATGTCATCTTTTTCTAAGTACATTTTCTTACTTGATATTTTAAGACTCCAAACCAAACTATACTTTCTAACAGCAACAAGAAAAAAGATCCATATGTCTCCATTTGCTTTGACATACAAACACATCGCTCTTACAAACAAATGAAAAACTCAGTTGAACCTTCTCTGCAGTTCTATCATTCACCTCAGAAATATATACACCTCTGTATGATGCAAATAAATTTATCAAGAGAAAAATATGTTAACATTCTGAAGCACGAGAGCTCAAACATCCAGGAGTAAGTGTTATAGCTTATAGATATATGTGTGTCTTTCATGTATTAAATATGTAAGAAAGCTCCAAACCTAAGAGACTGGAACCCATCACTCCATGTGAATGGTTCTAGTTGATAGGCCATGAGAAGACCTATTTTCAGCAGGGGCTAATAAAACCTAACAGTGACTGCATGTTGGTTAATAGCCATGCCCCATTTGAAGCAAGAGATCCAAGTTCAAATTCTCCTCAGCAAGAAAAATAATTGACCTAAGCCCAGAAAACTCGAGTTGAATGAGATCATGTAAATATGATCAGTGATCACAGCCACATGTTGCCCACTCTGACCCTGTTCTACACATTCTTGAACATGTAATTTGTTCCAGCATCAACAGAGCTGAACTGTTTGGCACACAAACGGTCAAAACTTGTAGGCATATAATAAACTTCTCTTACAGAACGTCAACAACCAACATTCTTCAAGCATTTTCATGCTAGCTAAGCACGGGTTCCAAGACTTTAAATTAGAGATTTAATAAGATTCTCAACACCAGCTATGTCTCTCTGTGGAGATAAACGAATTGATTCAAGTAGGCACCATGTAGACATTTGTGAAATGTACCATTTGTTCTCAAAGATGGCATGTTCAGGAAGTTCAAAGAATACTATGTTTATTACTCATAAATGAAGATTAGCTAGTAAGCTGAGAAACTGAGGGATTTGGAGTCAGAGGCCACAGGCAGTTGTGATTTTTCAGGTGGAGTGAGTCAGGTCGTTAATCCAAGTTCCAGACAGTTCCTGTGTTTTTCCTTGGTGGTCCACCAAAAGTGACTGGAAAACTCTGACATCCCACCCCTCCGCTACACAGGGGTTAGACCTCCTTATAGAGAAATATATATGTGTATGCTATGTCATAAAACTAGGGGAAAATCGTGTATGTGGTCATCTGAGAAAAATAAGATTTTTTTAAGTGTCAGGGAACACTGCAATTTAGTCACATCTTGAAGACTTATAATAGAATCAGAGAATCAATCAGGTTGGAAGAAACCTCCAAGATCATCCAGTCCAACTTATCACTCAGCCCTAGCCAATCAACTAGACCATGACACTAAGTGCCTCATCCACTCTTTTCTTGAACACCTAAGGTGAAGGCAATGTACATTGATATGGCCAGATGAGGCCACCATATTAGTCCTCTGAAGAGGATCTCCAGAGTATTGCTTTCTTGGGCCACTTTAGTTAAATCTACTGGAAAAATGGACCAGCCATGTAGGATGGGTGATATTTCACAGTCACTAAATGTAAGAAAAGAATAATACCAAGTTATAGCCACTAATTATGCTAGAGATTATACACCTCATGAACCAACAGTGAAATTTTTTAGTCCTCTCTCTATTTACTTCTCTGTACACATTTATACTAGCACAATACCTACAATTCAGAGAAGCACATCTAATCAAACATGCATTTAAATATGTTTCATCAACATGAAAGTTTTAGGCTTATGTAAATGCTCACAGTTACTTAAACCTTTAGCACTTTCCTCGGTAGGAAAATATTTACATATGATGTTACTCTCATCGAATCGACACAATTCTTGCCATGAAATTTTAGTCCACAGTCCTACAGATATTTTTCAGCATTAGACATTACTTCTTAAAATAGTCATAACTTGCTTACTGAAAAGCAGAAGCCCCATTTGTACACTTTCTATAGTATGTTTACTTATGGTAATAGCTACTATTACAACACTTATTTTTAACTAAAAAAAGAAGATAATAAAAATAATCAGTACCCAACCAGAACATAAGGACCATAGACCTGCACTAGCTTCTAAAAATCAAAGCCTTAATTTATTTCACGATTACAGCAAGAAATGATCTTTGCATTTATGCATATTTAGTAGTTTGCAAAATAATAACTATTCAGATTTTTTCTAACCATGTACTTCCTTTTTATCCATTAATCACACACATTTGATGCATATTAGGCATCAGAAAATGCTAATAATTACAGCCAATTAAACCTGTATTAGAAAAACGCTTAATAATATTATTGCAGGAGAGCCATGTCTTGCTGAGCCTCACATGTAACTAATCTAAACCATAAAATTCAGAAGTTAAGTATCAATTTACCTTGGGTAAAACATCCTGATGTTTCTTACAGATGTAAGAAACTTTATCCTCCTTAGGCTAGGCAGCAGGGCCACCCAGCTAAATAAAGCTATACAGGTATACATTGAAGAGATCTTCAGAAGCATGTTTGGCTCTACTCTTATTTTACAGAAGTTTTACATTTGGCCACTCTGAACAATACTCGTCAATTAGTTGATTATTAAGCAAAATTTCTTGAAATGAATAGAGCTTCTAAAGGACGTTTTCTAAAAGGAACATCTCTTCTTAACAGAGAAAAAAAAACAGAAGTATGGAAAAAAAACATTAAATACTAAACATCACTCTCTGGTATGTTGGTATGTTGTTTATCAGGGAAACTTGAAATCAGAAACAGTCATTAACGGAAAAATGCACAAGAATAGTCCTTCACCAGAGACACTGGGCATAGTGCTGATATGACTGAGAAAAAGAAATTATATGTGAGATTCTCAGGGAAGAGAAAGTTTCTGCTGGGAACTATTAACGAGAATACCATTTGCTTTCACATAGAATGTATTTGTTATTAATATCAGGGGCAAGAGAACTCACTGTGACAGGCACAGACAAGAGAAAGATTAGGAAGCGTGCAGGGATAAAAGCTTCTCTAAGCAAAAGGAAGATTGTTCATAAAACTGTCTGAAACATATTTGTTATTACTGCTGTTTTCTCATTAATGCAAGGTTACAGAAGAAATTAGATACAGAGGTTACTTTTTATTAAACTAAAGATGAGTAAAGCTGAATTAAACAATGAAATTGCCTTTTTTTCTTCTTTCTCTTTCTTGATGCCACAACATTCTGTGGCTTACAGTAGAAAACATCTGCTTTTCTTTTTTCCTCTGTCCTATGAACTGTGTTTGGCTTTTAGTAGGCTCCCTGAACATACTTTTCCTAACTCTTTTAAGGAAATCTTTTACAAATTGCTTTATTCTTAACTCAGTTCCAGCCTTAAGGAGCATGTGTAATATTTATAGCATTTGCAGGGGGTAAGAAAAAAAACAAGACAACCATGACAGAAACAAAGTACATGTGTTGAGTACATTTTGTCTTTGCAGATACTAATTTGAAAAGGTTTTACTTGTTTTCCATTTAAAAAGTGTTAATCCACAAGCTGTGTACAGCTTATCGTTCTTAATAACTAAATTAGCATTGCAGACAGAACTTGACAGCACAAGGAAAAACACTAAGATTTAATGCTGAGAAGTCAAGAAGCAACAATTAATTTTTACACTGTAGTTCAAGTGGTAATAAGCATGATACTAACTGAAAACCACATAAGGAGAAAAAATAACTCCACAATTTTCCAAGTGAGAGTAGAAAGCCTTTTTTTTCCCCCAGTATTTAATACTGCTTTAATATATATGAACTGCTGTGGCAGGAAGGGGAGCACATATTTTCTTGATAACAGAGGAAGTTTGGGGTGTAGCAAAATCTAAAAGCTAATCTAGCTGCACTTTTGCTTATGTAATTTTTACTTTCTTCCAACCTCAATACCAAACACAGATCTCTCTGCATGTTTGTCCCACATCTAGAATAAGAACCTCCATGTTACTTTCAGGGAAAACTTTATACTTTGAACTGCAGTTTGCTTGAGCAACTTTGAACTGCAGTTTGCTTGAACAACTTTGAACAGCATTTCATCTTCCACATAATAGAAGCATTAGAGATGTACAGAAGTAGTTAAACATTTCTCAACCTGTTCCTCTGTTTCTGTGATCAGTTCTTCCACTAAATTATCTCTACATTTTGTTTCGCTGTAACCTACTAACTCTGCTTTTTTTTTTCAGTTCCCAGAAGCTTGCTTCTGGCTAGAGGGGTTAGTTTCTGTTTCTTTTTATTCTTAATAAGCTAATAATTGTATTTAATGGAATTCATGTACACTTGCGATTTCTCTAACAATGACAACGTGTCAGTTCTCCTATTTGTACTCAGAAATTAAACAATACATACATTTATTTTTAGTGGTGTACTTCTCAGAGGTTAAGAGAAAGCCAGCTGTTTTTTTTTTCATCTGGGATAATCTTCTATACTTGGAAAATTACAGCGAAGCCATTACATGTTTATTGCAGCTTTCACGAAGACTTCTGAGCAGAAGAGTTTGTTTCAGAAGCAAGACACATGTATTTGGGCAACAGACTTGATACAATGAGATTCCATTTCTAAATACCAACTAAAGCTTCATTTAGAACAAATAGAAGAGAGGCTTTATGGCTAAGGAGTTAACGGCCCAGCTGTTGAGCAACCATAGCTAATTCAGCAGTGGCATCCCAGACCCATAAAAAAGACAGCGTTAGTGCTTCCTCTGTAACTAAAGGAGAAATTACTAAGATTCTGTTCCATTTCATTGCTGGCTTTGTTTTCACTGCAAAATCTGTGCACAGCAGTGAATACGACACCAAAAAAAAATGCCAAACAAACAAACAAGTACAGCAAATTTACATTAGGAAACTGTTATTCAAAAAAAAAAACCCAAAACTCTAGCCAAATGCAAAAATGAACTTAATTTCTAGAGAGAGTAGGATCTGGGAAGAGGGGCAAAGAGTGGGGGGAAGGGAGGTGACAAGAACAGGAGGTGGAAAACAGAAAGAGCTTTACATTTGACTACGTTATCCAACAATCTCACTTCTAGAATCTAGGCTCCTGACTGCCCACCTGCATGTGCTATTTTATTGCTGTCACCTTTTCTGGAGCAAAACAACTAGTTCATTGGAAACTAAACCTGACAGTAGCCCTGCAGTTAATTCATAGTAGGGATCACTCTGATGGCATTATGGATCAGAAGCAGCTTTGTTCAGCTGCCTCCACTACTGGATCACTTCGGTTTAACATCACCTTAACTTGTCACATACCTTCACGTTACACTTAGGAGAGGATGCTGTATCACCAAAACTGTGACAGCCTATAATCAAACTAATTTAGCCACTTCAAGCAAAGGAGTCCTACAAAAGAAACCTGTATCATAGGACCAGAATGCAACCCTACAACAAATACTATAAAGCATCAAGACACCAGTCTCTTCAGGTGATGGGTCCTGAGCACTGAATAGACAAACCACTGTGTACTATTTAATCTGGAAATCACATTTCAAAGAGGAATCGTTTCACAGTAGACATAGCTCCTCAGCCCTTCTCTTCTGTGTCCATACATCTGAAAAACTGAAGGGCGTGAACAAAGTAGGTCAAAGAAACACAAAGTACCTAGTGAGACAGACAAATCTGTGAACACTACACAGAAAGGACGAGCAGTCAGAAATCTCTAGGGTAAAGGAGAGTCACAACATTCACAGAATCACAGAATTATTGAAGCTGGAATAAGCCTCTGAGCTCATCAAGTCCAGCCTATGACCTAACACCACATCGACCAGGCTATGGCACCAAGTGCCACATCCAATCTTTCCTTAAACATCTCCAGGGACAATGACTCCACCACCTCCCTGGGCAGTCTATTCCAGAGCCTAATCACCCTTTCCGTCAGGAAGTGCCTCCTAGCATCCAACTTAAACCTCTCCTGGCAAAGCCTCCAGACATGGTCTCTTGTCTTGTCACAAGTTGCCTGGGAGAAGAGCCTGACACCCATCAAACTACAACTAGGTAGGTGCAGAGTGTGATAAAGTCCTCCCTGAGTCTCCTCTTCTCCAGGCTCCCTCAGCCTCTCCTCATCAGGCTTTCCCTCCAGTCCCCTCCCCAGTCTCCTTGCTCTCCTCTAGGCCTGCTCAGTATCTTTCCTGCAGTGAGTGGCCCAGAGCTGCACACAGTGCTGGAGGTGAGGTCTCACCAGTGCTGAGCACAGGGACAGAATTACATCCCTAGTGCTGCTGGCCTCACTATTCCTGACACATCCCTAGTGCTGCTGGCCTCACTATTCCTGATGCATCCTTAGTGCTGCTGGCCTCACTATTCCTGATACAAGCCAAGATGCCAATGCCACCTGGGCACACTTCTGGGTCATGCCCAGCTGGCTGCCACTAAGCACTCCCAAGTCCCTCTCTGCCAGGCAGCTCTCCAGCCACTCATCCCCCAGTCTGTAGCACTGCATGGGGTTATTGTGGCCAAAACGTAGGTCTCCACACTTAGCCTTGTTAAACCTCATCGCGTTGACTTCAGCCCATTGACCCAGCCTGTCCAGGACTCTCTGAAGTGCCTTCCTACCTTCCAGCAGGTCAACTCTCCCCCCCCCAACTTCAAGTTTCTAGAAAACTCTAAAGGGGGCTAGAAGCAGAAATTATAGCTCTACATTTCAGACTAGAAATGCCTTCAGTATTCTTGAGCATCTAGATAAAAGGTCTTGTAGTGTATTTTTCTAAACCATGCAATGATCCTTTGGAAAGATATTTACAGGATTTTTTTTTTTTTAAATCAAATAGCTCCTCTGATGCTCTGTCTGGGACATGTTTAAATCTTTCTTCAAAAAAGAAGGGATAAAAAAAGTATTTAATATGTTAGGACATTAAAAGGGAAGGAGTTAGACACCCTCCTGCTAAACTTTCACTTGCTTCAGAGAAAATGACCAAGACTCAGTGATATCCTCATCCTCTGCTCTGGTTAAATTTGCTGAGAATAATTAAATTCTTGTCCCTAGAGTAATTTTGGAGGCAAATGGAAGAAAGGTAACCCTTCCTCAAAAAAGGAAACATTTAGAGTCCTGATGATATAAATGCCACTGGAAAGGTTTCCTACCACTTTTCCCCATCTCAATAAAACAAAGCATTTTCAAATTGAAAACGCAGGAATGTCAACATTCAATGTCAACATTGAGGTTACTCAAGCTGCAGGTCACCCACAGGTTTTGGGACACTACTTGGATTAAACTCGATGCTCAATTAGCAAAGATCTGCAACTTAGGCTTTTTAGGTGCATGGTAACATTTTTTTAGTGAAAACTTCATTCACATTCCTCTCTCAAATCGTTGCTCTCCAGTAATAAATTTGTGGCACATTATCTCCTAAGTGGAGTGATGTTTAAAAAACCAAACTAAACAAACAAACCAAGAAAAAAACCCAACACATAAAAAAAAAAAAAACACAACACCCAAACCAACCAAAAAAAAACCCTACAACCACATATACTTTGCCACAAATATGCCCAGCATAAGGCAAATTCAGTTTCTGGATCTGTTCTCAAGTAATATTTCAGCAAACCAAGAGATAACAACTTGTCCCAGTAAGAGAAAAAAAAAAAACAAAACAGAAAAGGAACAGATGCAGCTTGCAGCCTGGCACAGTGTGCAGCACACAACAGTTTGGAAAGAAAAGCCTGTAGCTCCATTTTTACCTCAACAGGACTAAAATGTACAAACAGTTATAATCCCCTCCCCGTTTTGAGGTGTCACAGCTCAGACCCAGCCAGCAGCCAAGCCCCATACAGCCACTCACAGAACCACCCCACCAGCAGCCCCAGTGGGATGGGAAGGAGAATCAGGAGAAAAAGGAAAAGCATCATGGGCTGAGATAAGGAGAATTTGCTTCGCAGAACAGCAAAAAGAGATGACAGCAATCAGGGAGAACAATAACACTAATTAAATCATACAGACAGGGAGCAATACGAAATCCAGCACTGGCCACAATGGCCTGGACACCTGATCCTGCTGCCACCCATGTCACAATCACCTGCTCAAACCGCCTTTGCTTGCCCAGCCAGCCCTTCCTTTATATAGCAGACATGACATCAGTATGGTATCAAATACCCCACTTGCTGATTCAGCTGCTGGTTCATCTTGGCTGGGGCCCCTCCCAGCTTCTTGTGGAGGGGGGAAAAAAAAAACCAAAACAAATCAAACCAAAATCTTAACCCTAGCATAACCAAATTCAGGACATGAGACCAATAGAACAACTGTTAATGCCAATTAGCACTAATATGGCATTATAAAATGTTTAACATTAAAATGCATCCACTTGGACTCCAATAATCTGTCTTATTTCTCAGTTCATCCATACTAAGAGATGCTTCCTACCTGCTGAAATATCACTGTACTGCTCCAGCTCAATAATTCTCTCCTTCCTCACCCTCAACTAACATGAAAGGGACAGGAAATACACTACACTAGTTCTCAAATAATTATTTGCTCCTTCAAATACCAGTCATTGATCACAGCATGCCCCTCACATACACAACATATTGACTGAACTCCACTGTGAGAACAAAAAAAATGGAAGTGAGACATATTAGGAGTCTACTACAACTACTAAGAACTTCTTTGTGGGTTTTTTTGTTTGTTTGTTTGGATTTTTTTCTGCCAGAATAGATGTTGGAAGTGTGTGATGCTGGAAGGACAGAATATTTCTAACTATCTTTTTGGCACCTGCCAGGTACCTTTCATGATAATACTTGGAAATATACAACTTCCACACTTAAGTATGATGTTACATACAAGCAGACGTAAGATCAAACTTGAGGAGATAAAGCCCTTGCACATAGCAAAAACATCTACAGTTCAAAGCTCATCTACTTTCCTCATGTTTTTTTCACCTTAAGATTTGCTTTAAGAGACAGCTGTGATCTCTCTGGAAGTTGGCTTTCTTATGTATGCATATTATCACAATAGATCACTGAGGTGGCATGGGCTCGTGTTACAAGTGTACATTTGAAAACAAAAACAAACAAACAAAACCTAATTAATTTGAAAGATCAAGCACTGAAGAAGGAATGCATAAGAGCTCCTTTTTCAGGTTATACATCTCACTGTTCACAGTTGTTTTCTTCCTTATCCTTCCCAGCATTACCAGTTACCTATATTCATGCAACAAGAAGAATAAGAAAGAAGAAGAAAGAAGAAGAAAGAAGAAGAAAGAAGAAGAAAGAAGAAGAAAGAAGAAGAAAGAAGAAGAAAGAAGAAGAAAGAAGAAGAAAGAAGAAGAAAGAAGAAGAAAGAAGGAGAAAGAAGGAGAAAGAAGAAGAAAGAAGAAGAAAGAAGAAGAAAGAAGAAGAAGAAGAAGAAGAAGAAGAAGAAGAAGAAGAAGAAGAAGAAGGAAGAAGAAGAAAAAGAAGAAAAAAAAAATCCCCTGGCAATACATCCAGTGCAGCTTTGTGTATAAATCAAAATCCAATTGTTTTAGTACCCAAAGTCATAAATTTTGCACACAGAAAAGAAGCTCAAGCAGGTACACATTCCTCAACCACAGCCAGCCAATCAAGTTAGCACAACACATAAAAATCCCTGCTGAGTTACAGGCTGAAGAGCTATTTGGAACTACATCACGGCTGTCCACTCCTACGTTTGCTACAATGCAGCCAGGAAAGGTATTATTCTGCAACTTTAAAAGACCTTCCTATTATGTCAGTTCAACTGAGCTTTAGGAAGCGTGAAAGAGGAACGACAGACTTCTGCCCATCCTGACAGAGCACAGTGCTTTCTGCCATGACTACTCCCAAAGAAGTCACACAGCATGCCAGGTACAAAGTATTTGCAGAAGTGAGCCCTCAGACAGGGTATCAAAGCACTGGGTTAAGGAAGCACACGCCAACTTGCTTCTGCTTGATCTGTTACACAGCTTGACAGTAACAGATAGCCAGTTGCATTAGTGTCAACGTTCAGATAAGTTTCTCTCAATATCTGTCACAAAAAACAGACGCTGTATCAGTGTGCCAGCTGTATTATCGGCCACTACATAGTTGATCATACTTAATAACATCCTCAAGCACAGACATGGCTAACAAGTACCACAGACGGCAATTACTACTGTGCGCTGCAGTCACTCAGATCCCTCTGACTCGGAGCTGCCAACAGCACACATTCGGCAAGTGCCTGCCTCCCACTTGCTCCCTCTCAAATGCACCGACTTGCCTCAATATGGAACCAGAGTTTGTTTTGAAACTCTTAACAGGAGGAAAAAAAGAATAAAAAAAATAAAAGAGAGGAAAAATACAATAAATGATCCCCTGGACCGTTTCCAGAGCCCTGTATTCTCTTCGTGATTGCTTTGGAAGCAAGCCAAAAGTGGGAAGTGTTGTTGCAAATGAGCACGCTACTGTACTCAAGCACAAGTTATCGTTTCGTTCTTTTGTCAATGCCAGTGCAGGCAGAAAGTAAGAAGCCTGTTTAACAAACAGGTTACTTGAATTCCAGTTACCAAACACCAATTGCCTCTATATCCACCGCCCCTCAAGCTCACTCAGCTCATGTCCTCCACCCACTTCCCAATGTACACTGCTTTCTTTTTTGACTATATTAGAGAAAATCAACTGAAATTAGTATATTAATTACATCAACCATAGCTAGGTCTGTAATCAAGAGCAAGTTTACTAAGAAAAAAAGTCAGTCCCTTCAAAAATACATTCAAACCCCTCAAAACAGGTTTCTATGGCACACACAGCACTTAATACTTTTAGCAGAGCTTTAATACAGTCGACTGAATGGTTTAGTGGGGAAAGTTTTCCACATTACAATTACTCCTAACGAACTCACCCTCCACAGTGTACAAACCCTCATCTCTTCCCAACAGAACAATGAAAGATTTGTGCAAGGCTACAAAGGTTTCAGCTCAGCTCCACTTACTTCACCTTGTACCAAATTTCCTCATAAAAACTTGTCAAGGACACAACTGTGGTTTTGACTGAAGACAAGTTATTAATAAGGGGTCTCACTTTATTTTAGGTCGTCTCTAATTCTCTGCAGATTTTGAAACCTTCACACAGAACATCTCATACTCAGTGAGTGCTGTCAGCTTTGTTTTTGAGAGTCTGTAGGTTTCTCCTCCTCACATATTTGTGGGATGTTTTCCACTTTTTGACTTACAACACTTCTCACTAATGAATAGCTGCCTATCTTGCTATAAGAATATAGTGATATATAACTTCTTGTGTTATATAATGATAGACCTGATGTTAAACAGCCATGAACATACCTGTCTTCAAACCAATTGCCGATTGTCCTGATTTTACTGTAAGCAAAGACACTGATATATCCTTTCTTACACGGAGCCAAAACGTCTTACACGTGTAGCCCCAGAGACAGCAATGCTAACAGAAGGTATAATTCTAAGCATATAAGACCTTTACAGAGAGAGTGGTGAAACACTGGAACAGCTGCCCAGGGAGGCTGCGGATGCTCCCTCCCTGGAGGTGTTCAAGGCCAAGTTGGATGAGGCTCTGAGTAACCTGTTCTAGTGGGAGATGTCCCTGCCTATGGTGGAGGGTTGAAAGTAGATGATCTTTGAGGTCCCTTCCAACCTAAACCATTCTATGATTCTAAGATAACTTAATCAGTCTGAATTAGAAAGCACAACTCATCAGTCTCTGATTTGCTAATTTTTTAAACTATTCACTATGATCCCATGGCAAGCCAAAAGGTGTGAGTTAGTTTTTTATTGAAGGGAAAATATTCTTTATCCTGAAGATCTGATGTTCTGTTTGAAATATCTATCTTGTGTTTGATTTTTCACACATTTAATACAAACTTCTGAGTTTTCATTCTTTGTGCATTTTTCCCATTCCTAATCACAGGATTCAGGATATCAGGGAGTGACAGGAGTAGGGGGAACAGAGCAAAGCTGGAGATGGGTAGGTTCAGGCTGGACACAAGGTGGAAGTTGTTCAGCATGAGAGCGGTGAGAGGCTGGAATGGGTTGCCCAGGGAAGTGGTTGAGGCCCCGTCTCTGGAGGTGTTTAAGGCCAGGCTGGATGAGGCTACAAGCAGCCTGATTTAGGGTAGGGTGTCCCTGCCTATGGCAGAGGGGTTGAAACTAGATAATCCTTGTAGTCCCTTCCAACTTCCTTGGTTTTAATTTCTTTGTAATTCTGTCACAGATCATGTGAAAGAGGAATATATTTAACTGCTCACGTCTGAGGTTATTGATAAAATACTCTGTAGTAGGTATGACTTGCTTAGCATCACCAAGAGGTATAGGCAACATCACCTTAAGAAGTTTAAAACATTATTCCTGAATCTGTATTTATACTTCACACAACTTTAACATTTCTTGGTTAAATTTAGTAATTGCACATGCAACTGCAGATTTCCATATCCAGAAGGGCTGAGTGGTTTAGATTAGCCACAGTGAAGTTTACAGATTGAAGATCCAAAAACTGTAGTAGTCTGATGACATATTTCTCTTGCAAAAAAAAAACCCAATAACAAATAAGCTGGTGGAACATGACCTATTAACACACATAGCACAGAAAGTTGCATGCTTACTTACGTTCACATGTGTCTCCTTTTTGCTGGTATCCTGCTTTGCAGATACATTTTCCAATAGGCACTAACCATTCTCCTTCTGCGCTACAGTGCATCTTCGGCGAGTTCTCCGCCTCCTCCTCCGCACTGCTGACACAAGTTCCTCGTACTTCAACTAAGGAGGAAAACTCTGAGCCAGTCACTGTGTCAGGAAAAATAGCTAAGTTCTCAATGATGGACCAGCACTTCTTGTAGTAGACTTTGACAGAGACCAAAGCAATGCAGGCCCCTACGTCCTGAAATGCAAGATAGAATCCTTTTTTGGACAAAGGTCCAATTTCTCTCACCTCTGTGTTAAGTTTCATTTTTCTCTCCCCAAGATCACCCTGGGTAAAACTTTCATCTGCTGCAATAGTGTCTATTTTTACATATTGGTTTTCTCGGATGTTCCTGCCAATGTCGTAGTCTGTTTCATAATAATACAGGTTAAAAGTTTCTTTACAAGTCCCCAGAACTCCAGGAAGACTGTTACAATCCCTCAGAGTGAATTTCAGTTCTACAAAAATCCTTTGTGCATTGCTTTTTGCAATCCAGTTAGTCCGCAGCCAGTTGTTTTGGTTTGATTCCATCACCTGGCATACCTGGTATGTCCGTATAGGAGTGTAGTTTTCATCCAATCCACTAATTTCTTCCCACTAAAACAATAACAAACAGTTAGTAATACAAAATAAGTATGCCACCAGACATAACTACTGTGTATATTAAAAGACTTCACACAATTCAAGTCTCCTCTTTTTTTAACAGTACAGTTTCATAAAAAGAAGGCTATTGTTAAAATACTCTCAAGTACTCAACTGAAGAAAAGACCTATTAATGCAGATGTGAGCTCTCTTTCCCTCCATCTGTTTCCCACATATAAACAACTTCCAAAAATCACAGGCAGAGCTGTAAAGGGGAACTTTCAGAAAAGATTGTTCAGCCTACCAAGTTCTGATTACACATTGGGACCCCAAACATTTCATTAAGGTCATGGTGGGTTTGGGTAAGCTGAGACTAGAAGGAAGCAGCTTTGCTTCCAGAGAAACCAAAAATCAGTAAAGTCTTAGAAGCTGAAAATGTTTGGTGCTACAGGACATAAAACTTGTGTAGATAAAACTTCTGGTGGAACTTTTCATTGCACAGAAAGCATGAGATCAGGTCCTGAAGCTTGAATGTCTAATGATTTTCCCTCCCTCCTATATGATGGAAGTGACATAGAGAAAGAAGGCAAGAGAAAATGGACAGAATTAAAAGTCCAAAAGCAATAAAGCTTGGTTGTCCCCCTTTTTGTTCGGTCTACTTTTCCTTTTGCTTGCAAGCCAAAGAAGGTAAGCAGGAGCTGCTCACCTCACATTTTGGTCAGGGCTGCATGCACGTTAAAAGGAACAAACCTCATGTAGCTGGGAGTTCAAATGAACCATGAGATTACAACATATGTAATTAAGGACAACCCACATGAATGAATATTCAGTGATTCAAAGCCTGGGTTTTGTTATTGTTCCCTCTCTTTAGGATACCAACTGTGTAACGAACTGGTAAGCCTGCGACAAGCCTATAGTCTTTAACGCTCTTCAGTGGCATGGGAATTTGTACTGGCAAAGGCAAACCTTCCACTGCAATCGACCAAGCAGATCTGCCCAGGTGTAACCAAAATAATATCTGTCACCTCTTTTCACATTTCTTGTAACATTTAATTCACTGCAGGAACTGCATCTGTAATAAATTAGGGGGGAGGTTGAGCTATCCTCACCCCTTGATATAGACAACCATGACTTCTCCCTATGGCACTTAGCCCTCTGGCCCTGTGTCAATAATGCACTTAAGATCATGCTTAAGATCAATGACAGTACTTATGAGATTAATGGTAAGCATATGCTTAAGTGCTTTGTGGGACTAGCATATTCTGCACCTCTGCAGGATGGAGCACCCGCTGACATTCCTTACACCGGTAACCAAGCATGGAAAGTACTGGCTTCCCAGACTAGGAACTGTGCAGTATACAGTACTTTGCAAACCTATTTGACAGCAAATGAGATCATTTCTGTGTTGGTGTACTGCTCCAAGAAAAAGCAGATGTGGCTGAATTGATGCTAGAAGTTATCACCACAAAATATATCACAGTAGCAGATGCTGAAATGCACAGAAGTTGAAAATATCAAGGCACATTTCAAAGACCTACAATTAATATAGATGTGGTGTGCATGGCATTATATCTCCATATGGTATTAAACCATCTAAATATATTATTAAATGCCCATGGAGTTAGCTGAACTGATTGCATATGGAATTGTATTACTCTCACAAGAGAAGAAAGTCTATCTTTGTAACAGATTTATTAGATTTGAATGAATGAGACTTTCCCCTTTCTATAAGAACTAGTACATAGAAGGAAAAGAAGGGGACCTTGGCTAAGGCTTTTGCCTCTGCAATACTGAAACACAAAACAAGAAGAAAAATATCCAACCAACCAAAAATCTCAAAACCCAGAAAACAAAACAAAAAAAAAAAGAATTAAAAAGAAGCACAAAGACAGCAAAAAGGGCATGAAGCCTAAAATTGTACTGATGTTTATATTCTCCATTTCACATTAGGTAGTGTTGGGGGGTTGGTTTTCTTTTGTTGTTCTGTTTGTTTTGGTTTTAAGTTAGTCTGAGGGATTTGTTTTCTTTATTTTTTATCTTGTGTAAACTGTTCTCCCTCAAAACACCAAGTCAGATTGTGCAGTAAAATATTCCAGTATCTTTGAAGTCTAACTCTAATGCACCACACAACTCGTTCAGGTTTTGATGTGGATTGTTCCATCAAAACAAATCCTTACCTCTCAAAACTAGAAAAAAAGAAAGCAAAACAAAAGTCAACAAACAAAGTATAGTTAAAAAAACAAACCATTTTTTGTAATACAACACAAATGAGTCTTCTTCCAGTTAAAAGTTTGCTCCATAAGGCTGGCTAATGTCAGAGATGCTTCCGCTACAGTCAAGTACAACAATACAAAACACTAAACTCAGAAAAGAAATCCTGCTGCAGGTTATACCTAGCATTAAACACTGAAGTCTGTCTTTTCATATTTTCCCAAAGCCATGAAGTATGATTTTCCCTAAATATAAAACCTTAAGGAAATATGATTCATGTAATCACAGAGTTCTTATTTCAAGTGGTCCATTGGAGGTATACCTGCTTTTCTGCTGGGGAAAACCCACACAAATACTTCAGGATATGTTTTACTTCAGGGTATGTTTTCACCTATGCTATCTAAGGTCATGTTTCATTAAAAACTTTTTAAAGGGAACAATTCTGTGATAGCTTTCACAGCAAGAAAATTCAACTTTCCTTTGTCTTGCTGCACCATATGGTGAAATACTTGCAATTCCACTTGAATGTTTCCTCTTTACTTGTTTCGGTATCTGGTATTTTAACTTATTAGCTACCTCGACAATGTTTGAGATGATAGTTAGATGTAACATTTGCAGTTGATTGAGGTATTTAATGAGTATCTGGCTGACACATTCCATAGTGTGATGATGCAATAGATTCTCTCAAAAAGATTTTCACTGTTTTTTTTTTTTTCTTTTTCTCATGTAATCTTTACTGCATAGTAGAAAATTCAGTAATTAGGACTAGAAAAAAACCCCCCACATTTATTTTCATAATCCCATTATTGAAATGGTATCTTTACATTAATCTATGGGCAACTATTTTTGAACATATTCACACATATGAATCCAGCCATTAGTTTAGATTCATTTTTAATTCCTGGTTGAAACTGGCTTCTACTTCTGAAAGTCATCTTTTACTATTTGTTGAAACTGACTCTACTTTCATCTTTCAGTACGCTGACATGTGTAACATGGGTTGACATGTCTTTCATTATCTACAGGTTAGCCTACTATAATTGCCATCAAGCTAATCTTTCAAACACCTCTGGTAAAGGCTTCAGTCAGTGCAAAACGCTAATGCCGAGGTTATTAGCCATCATATGCTTTGAGCTCCTGTTACATTCTTTCTGAAGTCCTTAGACTCATTTCCAGTTTATGCTTGTATTGATTTTACGATCTTGCTCTTAAAGAAAGACACTTTCAGATTTTCATTCTTCTTATTTAAAGGATTTGTTACACTTTTTATAACCCCACTCACACTTCACGCTCTTCTGGCTCCAGATTTCTTAACGCACTGAAGATTAAGGGCCTGATTCCCCAAGACCTTGCTCATGCAAAGAGCCACAATGGATTCAGCAAGACTGCTTCCATCAGTAAAAACTGTCTGTATAATTTATGATTTGTCAGATACTAAAGTGGGACTCGGCTAAGGTAGGACAATGTACTCACTATACTCTTCTAAAAGCATTCTTCCTCAAGGTTAGAGGTAGAAGGACTTATCCCACTTTGAATTCAGACTCAAAGCAGCATTTCACAACTTTACACACATAATAAATACAACAATAGCACTGATGTTTCTAAACTTCTTATTTTTCTTTTTTTTTTAATGATGTGCTTTACAATAGTACATTTCATGGAGTAACCATGAGATTAATTTGTAAGCAAACTGGAGGTGGCCTTAACCACATAATTTGTGCTTAGTTCCAGATATCAAACGCCACAAGACTTGGGGATGTTTCAAGTTTGGAATGTCATTTCAAACACATCTGCAGTATAAATGTTTTTATTTCAGAGCACTTCAATCTGTGCTATTCAATTACAAAGAAAACACTGTAAACAAATTTATGATCACCCATTATGCAGAAAATGAAAACCATATTTTTAGAAAGTTTCCACACAGAAGTAAATCTGTTGTTTCTAAATGAAGAAAGAAAAAGTGATTTAAAATATTGTGTCATAAATATACAGAGCTTTCTGATACAGCACAAAGGATTACACTACGAAACATATAGCTACTGAGAATATTTAGGTGGATTTCTAAAGAGATTCTTCCTTTTAAGTAGCTTGTACATTGTGCACTGTAACCTGAGGTACACTTCCTTCCATTCTAAAAATGAAAAAGCTGTAAACACTTGGTATGGCTGTTGAGAGAAATATGAGGGGGAGCCAGTTTAAAGCAAGTCTTTCAATTGCTTTGGTAAAATACCTACTCATCTTTAGGAACTTAATTTTCACTTGGAGTACATACCCCATTGGGAGGAGAGGAAATCCATTCCAACTCTGTCTGTTGTGCTTTAGAGTCCAGCAATATTACTAAAAAAGAAAAGAAAGGAAAAAAAGAATTTCCACTGTTTCTTAAATAGTGAGAAAATAAAACCACAGAGTAAAGTATGAATTTAAAGTGTGATTAAAAGACTTTTTTGTACAAAATAATATTTTTTCTTCATTTTATTATTAAAATGAATAGTTTTCTGCAACCACAACTGTTCATTTACCTGTAAACAGATGATTATATGACTATGTACCATCCACATATAAACAGATACACATAAATAATGTAATTGCTTAACTCAAAGTGTATTGTTTTTCTTAGTGTTCTAAAGTGTTACCAATTGGTCATTAAGATGCATGCTCCCTTCATGTCCTTTGTTGTAAGAAGGACATTTCCCACATGCTGGTTAATACAGTGACCTTAAACCAAGCAAATTCACATCAACATTTCAAGAGCTTTGCAAACTGATTTAGATGGGACTAGTCTGTACCGTACGAGGAACTGCACTGCAAAAGCAATGGTCTTTTGAGTTTGAAAGAGGAAAATAAAACATCCCTGAGGTGATAAAGTAGTAATTTTATAGACAAATGAAGACCAGGAATATAGAAAATAAAAGATGTTGCAATTTCCTCACACTTTACATGTACAAAATACTATACAGGCAGAATCATATGAATTCACTTTATGGTAATGGCTTACTGAAATCTTCATGTCATTATACTCCAGTGATGCTTCTATATAAAAAGACATCAGTTCCTAGTAGCACTGTAATAATTCAGCTAAATGTAACTCTGTCTCCAAAAGTGGCTAACCACAGCCTAATAAACCAATTCTTACATATTTGACACTACACACTGAAAGCTATACTACTGATGCTTTGTTACCCCCCAAACATACATTCCTATATATGCCTTATATTTCAGCTATAGTTATAAGCTCCTTTTTTAGCATATTATTATAAGTTTCAGTGAGATTTTCAAGCAATATATATATCAATCTGTGATGTCCTATCCTCTCCCCTCCCAACAAAAAAGAAAAAAGGTGAAAAAAATGAAAAAGCTTGATGTATGAAATACTTTCTTTCAAACAGCCAAAGCTGCAGAGTAATAAACCAGATAGCTAGGTTTGGTATACTTTGAAGATTACTTCTTCAAAGCTTCACATTTATTTCTATCTGATTAAATAAAAAGTACTATTTCTAATTTAAATTCTTTCCATATACTTTTAGCTACAAAGCTTGCTATAACTTTATACACAGCATTTACATGCTGCTATTTCAATGAATGATTTAAGTCTGTAACTTGAAGCAACTTCTGCCAGATTTTTTGGAAATAGATGCACTTCTTGCTTCAACACTTTCTCCTACTAGAATTTAACACAAAATTTCAGTGAATGAAAGATGAGATGACTGGAAAAGAAAAAAAAAAAAAGCTATTTAAAGGTTTATGCAGTAATATCTGGAACGTTAGCTTCCAGCCCTGTATTTCAGTAATAAAGCAGAATTACTCATTAAGCAAGTTTGATAGTCTTGCCCTAGAAAGATTATCTGCTTATTTCTTTAAGCTTGGATTCAAGGGGCTTAACTTTGTAACACTTTCTATAGAAAAGCAGGTGGTGTATGTGGCCGTTTGTTAAACAAGAACATTTGTAATGGGCCTGGAAAAAAAGGTACCAGGAAAAAATTTAACCATTTCGGCACCAACACAATATCCTATGGTTGCAATTCATTATACTTTTTTATTTGGCTGTAATTCTCCATCACACAGGCATGGGTGGGTACATCCCAGAAATAAGACATGGGAGAACAACCAAATCGACAAACACAGACTCTAGCTCTGCAAACAGCCCTTGCAAAGAAAACGTGGCGTTTCCTTGCAGCACTGAAAGTTAATGGGAAGAGCTTTTCAGACAAGCAGCTGGTACGCTCCTCCAAGCTCAGACCAAGCAGCCCCAGGAAGAGATGCGAGAGGACGGCAGCCGCGCATAGATGCGCACCAAGAGCCCGGACACGGAGTACACTGAGTGCACGGTCGCGGTCCCTCCATGGGGGCGTACAGAGCCGCGCTCTGCGCAGGGTGGGAGACGCCCCTCGGTGGGGTCTCGGTGACGGGACAGAGCGAGAAAGGACACGTACAGCCGGCGGGAGAAGCGCGGGGGTGCGGCTGCAGGGAAGGAGAACCACGGCGCAGGCGATCAGCCGCAGCCGTGCGCCCTCCCCGGGCGCGGTGCGGTGCGGCGCGCAGGGGGCCGCTCCTCCCCGCTAAGAGGTACCGGTATCGCGGTCAATCCCGCCACGCACACCCAGTCCGGCAGCCAGCGGCTTGGGGAAGGAGCGCCTAGGACAGCAGCCCTAGAAGGGAACTCCGAGGTCTCGCAGGGGTAGGACCTCCCCCGGGGGGAAGCAGACCGCAGCGCCCCCGTGTCTGCGTTCCTCCCGAGGGTCCCAGCCACGGCGCTGGCAGACGACTCCGCCGGTAGCGCGGCCACCCCTTGCTTGGAGAATCAGGTGGACCCTGCTTCGCTCCTGTCCAGTATCTCACCACGGCTTTTATTTCGCTACAGCAGGGAAACTGGGAAAACTTTTCAGCCTCTCATTCCCTTATCCCTCCTCCGTAGCCAGCAAGGATCGGTGGGAAACCACGCGGAGCTGCTACCCGCCACTGGCCTTTAGGCGAGGCTGGGAGCGAAGCTACAAAGTTACTTTTTTGGGTTTGTGTTGGTTTGGGAGAAGTTGGGTGTTGCTTTTTTTTTTTTTTTTTTTTTTTTTTTTTTTTTTTTTTTTTTTTTTTTCAATGGAGCTCTTGGGTTTGGGATTTTTTTTTTCTGGTTGGTCGTCTTTTTTTTTCCCTCCTCGCTCTTTTCTTCCGCGCGAGTTTTCTGTTCTTGCAGCAGGTAGCCACTATCAAGCCCTGACTGCCGCTCCCGACCCTCTTTTAGCTAGGTTGATTTCCCCAAAACATATATTCTATGTTTAGATGCATATTATATATATATATATTTATATACACACATATGTACACACATCCATACGAGCAAGCATGAGGCAGACTACCGCTGGGAGACACTGGCGCAGCCCTCATCGGAGCGCAATCCACAGGGCAGAGTGGGGCAGGCAGCCCGTACCCTTCCTTTCTGCCTGCCAGCTTGCCCAGCCCTTCTCCGCTCCCCATCATATACAACCACGCGTTAGTACTCCCCTTGTGGGGGTCTCTGTGCTTTACAGCCCCTCCAAATAAACTTTCGAAATGCTGCTAAGGAAAGGGTCTCTCCTCCCTTCTTCAACCTCGCCATCGCCGCCTTCTCTTAAGGGCAGAAGACATTTTAATTGAGATATTTATTTTTTTTAAAGCTCCAATTACAGGTTCAAAATGGTATTTTACTGCATGCAAGCGGTTTGTTGAAAAATATTGACGTATCCAGATGAAGGAGGAAATCCCCCAAATGCATGCATATGCAGACGCTGAAAAAAAAACCCTCACTCCCCCTTCCCTGTCGTGTGCCGACCGTGTCATCCCCTCCCGAAGATGGAGACGGACCTTCGCCTTTGGCTGTCAAACGCGAGCAGGGCGCTCCTTTAAATAATTTCGGATTTTCCCAGCGTGAGAGAACAGAATTCCAGGTGCACTTTGTGAACTGATTCCATACACCTCTAGCAGTATCTGATAGAAAACTGCCCGCTTCATCTTTGTGCGCGGGGAGAACATGTCCAAGGTTCGCTTTACAGAGATACCAACGTTAGATTGATGGGAATCGCGAAGCCCCGTTGTGATACGCCGACGGTGTAAAACATCCATCCCTAAACCTCTCCCTCTCACCGACTCTTCAGTGATGCCACGGGAGAGCACACACGTTGCAGTCTCTCGCATTAGTCTGCATGTACCCTCTAAACGCATGACCATCCTGAATGACTGGGAGGTGCAAAACTGCACCCCGATGCTCCTTCTCACGATCGGGCCACGGCCCCAAGGGGACGGAGTGCTGCAGGCCCCCTGTGGGCAGCGGTGCGGAGCTACCCCTCAGCCTCAGCTCCGCGCTGAGCCGTGCCTCCCCCAAAACGTCCCGAGCCCTAAAAGTCGGCCCTCAGGCCCTGCAGCCCCCGCCCGGGGAGCAGCGAGGTAACCTGCCCTCCCCGCACTTTGCCGCGAGGATTAATGCCGCCACAAGCGAGCGGGGCTCCCCTGCAGGGATGCCCGGCCCGGGGGCTGTCTCCCCAGCCCTAGCCTCTTCATCACGTGCAAATGCCTCGCAAACCTCATTCCTAAGAGCAAAGGCAGTTGTCCCGGTCTCTCACACATATGCTTGCACACTCCCAGTGAATGCTTTGCTCTTCCTCCTTCCCACCCCAACTTAAAAGAAAATGTCTTTATTTCTGTGAATGGGAAGCTGACAAGCAGCTTGCAGCGGCAGGCAGGTCCTCCGCTGAGCCACCAGGCAGACTTCGTGTTCAAAAGCAATAAATAAGACCAAACTTTTGTTTTCCGCATCACCTTACCTTCTTTTGCAGCCTGTGCCTCCCCCGTGTGTGCAAAGCGGAACAGCCAGACGGAGCACAAAATAATCCAAGAAGGGAGCCTACTTTGGAAAATCATGGTGCAGGAGCGGGGTGATCGTATATTTCTAGCTATATATTTCTAGACACTGCCGCTGCTCGGTGAGTGCTAGAGGACGGTGGAGAATCTGCTAGTCTCTGGCTCGGCGCTCCCTCCCTCCCGGCTGCCTTTCTCCTCCTCCTTCTCCTCCGCCTCCTCCTCCGTGCCACTGCCCGACTCACGCACCGGGCCGGCCGCACGCCAGCCCCGACTGCAGCCCGGCGGCCCGCGCCTCGCTCCGATAATATCAATTAGGGCGAAGGGGCGGGACCAGAGCGGCGGGGCGGCCCGTCCCTCAAATTGACTGACAGTCAGATTCGGCCAAACAGCAGAGCCTTTTGGCGCCCGGCGGGCCGAGCTGGTGCCTGAGTCGTCGCGGACGTGAGGGCGGAGTCCGCTGTGTCATCCAATGAGCGTGCGGCAGTATCGGGTTGCCGCCGGTGCCGCGGAGCCGCGGGTTGTGTGCGGGCGACAGCGGCGGGACGAAGGGTCCGAGGGGAAGTGGACCCGGGCTGCACCCATAGCTGCTCCACATGCCTAGAGATAGCCGGCAGGCCGCCTTGTCGCACGAGCGAGCAAGCTGTCCTCCGATGCTCCGGCTGTTCGCCCCGTGCCGCGGCTGCCGGGGTAGGGAGTGACAGGGTGTCCCGGCCGGGCCCAGACCCAGCCCAAGTGATCACTGGCGGCCTCACGGTGCTGTGCCCGCCCGTGGCAGGACCGAGCGCGCAGCTGGCGTGCTACCACCGAAAGAGAAACTTAGCCAGAAGATGCGGGATGGTGCCCGATCCGGCCCTCTGCCGAAATTCAAGTTCCTCAGGGCGACATCACTTGGGCTCTTTTCCCTTTGTTTTATCTGAGTTTTCCGTCCCGTGTCTCCGAATTTCCCCGAATAGAAGAATAGGTTATTGACAATACAGATGTTACACGGAGGGGAAGGGGCACTTGCATTCCCCCCTTTCTCCCTGTCGAATGTAACCTGAAGCGAGGGTAATCCGTTCACAATGAGACAATTAAATAGGAGGGGAAGGGGAAAAAAAAAAAAAAAGAGAGAGAGAGAGAGAAAAGAAAACCCAAGAGAGAGGAACTTGCCAAATCCCTTTTGTCAGCGTTCACACTCTGGTCTGGGAGTGCTTTTTCCTGGGAATCCATTATGCTCCAACCCCCTCTGTTCTTCCCTTCCTCAACCCTTGCTCCCTCGACGCGAGAAACAACAGCGCGACGCAAAAACTTACCGTTCCCTGAATGAGGCTGCGGGGCGAAAGGTGGTGCGATAGGCACCGTGTCTCCGGTGGCCTCAATTGGAGCGCTCCCCTTCACGGCCGCGGCGGGGCAGGGGGCCAGGGCTGCGCAGCCCCGCGGCCGGAATCGGCGATGCCTAGAGCGCACCCCTCCCTCCGCACCCCGTGTCCGGCCCCTGCCTCTAACTCTGCTCATCGCACCTTCCTGAGGGCTGATGCTGAGCGGCGCGGCGCGAGTTTTGTTCGGCTCCGTTAAAAGTGCATCGCCCTGTCCCTTTCAGAGGGCAGAAACACGATGTAAACGGAATCAGTGATCATTATCTAGGTAGCAGGCGAAGACAGCGAAGCGCAGAGGGTGTAATTGCAGTTCGGTGGAAACATAGGCGAGAAGTTGATACAATCCTTGCGCAAATGGGGACACATACAGAAAATGTTATGCCACCAATGGAAAATTAAATTGTCGGACATTTGTTTATGAGGCCTTTAGGCAGCTAAAGCAAAATTAGAAATAATATTAATAATAACAGTAATATGCTCAGCATGGTCGGATAAACAGCCACCATAAACCAGGCTTTGAGCGCTTTCCCCGTGGTCTCATTGTTACTTCTGAGAATGGTGTGGAGGTAGTCTCAAAAATGCACTGTATTCCTTTCCCTTGTTGAATAATTAATACAGCTTAGAATATGACAGGTTTTGTGTTTCAGTGAGAATGCTCTTTTGATACTCTGGATACCATCATAAGCGTAGGCGAAGTATGCTTTCTCGATTCTCTGGTCCTCTCTCATCTGTCATTTCCATCCTCATACATGTGTACTAAGAAAGGGGATCTGTACAGAACAGTGAGTTTGATTACCTTCTTTAAAAGAAAACAAACTCTTTTAAGTACTTAGATGTAGGTATTTTGTCATTTCCTTGCAAACTATTATAAGTAGAGTTAGTTTTCATGGAACATATTTTGTAATAGTGATTAAAGCAGATGTAGGAAGTCCGTAACCTAGTTAGTCCTCTTCGATTTCCTAGCATGAGGTGCAGGCATTTCACTATAATATTAACTAAAAAAAAAAAAAAAAAAAAAAAAAAAAAAAAAAAAAAAAGAGAGAGAGTTTTTTAACCTAGAGAATGTATTTAAAAAGGAAACAAAAAGCCAAACCACAGTTACTCACATATTTGTACTGAGACTTTGAATAGTTCTGTTGATAAAAATACAAGAACTTGTTAAATGAACAAACTGACAGGGAAAAGGCTCAAACAGCAATGCGATAGGTCCATGTCCTGCATATAGTACTAGGCCAGAAACTTCTTTTCATCATTATCTGCATTTATAGGGGCAATATTGTACTGCATTATACAATCTAATATTGTGTGTTCATAATATGTATGTACACATATACTAAAATATATTAACCACACAAAGGATTTATGTGCACATGACTGACTGTATAAAGAAATTGAGTGAGAGATTTATTTTTTTAAGGTGTTTCTCTTACTGGTGAACTAATTTTAAATGCTTTGTCTTCTTAATAATTGTAGATTAAGCTGAAGATAGCATATTATCCATATTGCTTCCTAAAAGCAGTCATGGGTGTATTCACAATTACATCAAAACAATCTATCTATACTGAGAGAGTATGTTACAGTGTAGATTTTGTTGTGGGTTTGTTTTGTTGTTTTAATTGTGCTCTTTACACATTAAATCATTGTGAAATTGATTTAGAACTGAAAATAATTTTTAACAAACTTCATTTAATTTTTTTCCCCCTCTGCATCTCTGTGGTATTTTCTAATACTTCACTGTATTCGGTAAGATGCACAGCCTGTATTGCATCTCATCCAGCTGTTCATTGAATTTTCTGCAGACAAACCCTAGAAAATAAAAATATTACAACTGAAGCAAAATATTCAAATTAAATGAACCATAACCCTCAAATTTGGCATCAAAATCTCTGAGGGAAAAAAAAAAAGAAACTAGAAACTTAATTGAACTTCATTCAACTCAGTACGTTACAATTCAGACACTGTCAAAGTAAGTGATTAACTGGAACAGACTGTAACAGAGCAATATAATCAAAGGTCCTAACTGGGTTGTTTTTTTTCCTTAATTTATTTGTTTTGTCCTTTTGTCCAGAATCTGTAGGCCAGATTCTGCCTTTTTAGAAACTTGAGTGTAAGAATGTTTTTCTACCTTCTCTATAGTGCTGCTGTCTTGTTACTAGCCTAGCTTCCCTATACTGAGTTACAATGGTCTTAGCAGATTTAGGAGAAGTACTTGAACAGCCTTCTCCTCAATATTGGCTAACTCTATCTTGTGAAATTGTGATACAAGAAATATGGGATGAGATCTAAGGCTATAGAAATATATGTCAGAAATAAGCCTGGTTTGAAAGTGGTTGTAGAATTCTTTTTTTTCACAAATTCACTTGTCTTTTTTTTTTTTTTTTTCTTTTTTTTTGCAGGATTCTTTCTTTTGTGGCTACTTTGTGCAGAGCTGAAGCCAAATTTCAGTATCTTCAAAAAAGGGAAACCTCAGATATAGCTTATGAAAATCATATTGAGTCTTGTCTCTGGCCACACAAGCATGACTCTTAAAACTGTAACAGGAACCATTTGACTGGAACCATTTTAACTGTGTTCTGTAGTAGTAAAAGTGGATATTTGGCTTATGTAATAAAATTGTTTTCTTTTTATTTTTCTCTCTCTCTCTCTCTCTTTTTTAAATTAATTTGGTTGGGTTTTTTGTTTGGTTGGTTGGTTTGGTTTGGGTTTTTTTGGATACCCTGAATTTTATCATTCATGGTCATAATCTAAGTAATCCTTTACCTATGCACAAGCTGGTCCTTGAAATGCACATTTTTGTACAATTATTGTCAAATATGTGCAGAATTTTTAATACAACAATGGAGTAGGTTCATGACATTTGACTTTTGAGTAATATGTGTATAATAAACCATTATATGAGACTTTGTATTTAGTCTTCCAGACATAATGGCACTTGCATTCCAAATCTGGACCAGAAATGAACTTTCCGGATGGCGTCAATTGCAGATCTTCTGGTGGATTTATAAGTCAGAGTAGCTCTATTAGAGTAATGAAGGCAATATGTTAAATAAATGTTACTGGTTCATAAAGAAATCATAGTGAACTGGGACTGGCTTACTTGCAAAGTACACACATATGAAAAGTAATTTCTTTGGTTGAAATTTGAGTTTGGGTTTTGCTTTGTTTTTAAAACTATTTTAGTTAACACAAATTGAAACCGGTTCTAAAAAGCTTCACACTTTAATGTCTTCACATACCTTGAAACAGTGGTAACAATTCACTGTCAATTTTTTTTCTCTCAGAGTATTTAATGTTTTACCTTGTGCTAAGCAGTCACTTACATTCTGTTTTCCAAATCTGTGAATTTTCAGTACCCTTGAAAAACACTGCTCAGAAATAGAGGTAGGACAGTGTGTCATTTTGATACTTAGCAAAAATGAAATTCATTCTACAGAACAGTACAAATGAAATTCACATTAAATATATATGTGAATGCAAAATATCTCCCCCTTTCCCACAGAATGGCAAAAAAGAGCTGTATGGGATCCAAAGCCATGCAGCATCTAGGTCCTGTAAGACTTCTTCCCCTGATAAATCTGAGAAACAAGGGCTTTGGAGTATATATTGTCTCCGTGTTGATCACTTTTCAGAGCCTGCTAGCACATCACATTGTACTGTGGACATTCCCCTTGGAAGCCTGAGCAGGGCAAGGCAGTGTTATCATCCTGCAATAGCATCTGGAGATATTCTGAAAGAAGGTACTTTCATTGCTCACCCATGGGTTAAAGAATGCCTTAATAAATCAAGAGGTAAGTGCACACAAAACCACATTATTGACTTTAATATTCTACAGCATTCAACATATAAATTTTGCTAGGATGTTTCTCATACTAAAAATTGCACACAGAACAGCCTGGTTATAAGGATAGTTAATTCTTGTTCTAGTTAATCACTTTTACATAGTAAATTCCAGCAATATGCTTCAACAGGGTTAGTATCTTCCTGTTCTTCCTCAGTACAAGTGACATCTGATCACTTCCATCTGTGACAGTCCTAGATTTTTCTTTCAGCCCAGCTGAGGTGAAAAATCAGACTGACTATATTTCCTGCCCCCATATATTTCCTCCTCTTGCAGTCAGTTTCAATGTCTTGATTTCTTTCTGGTTCTGTAAAAGAGCATGGAAGCATCTCTCCTCTAAATCTCTCTTCTGTGTTAGGAAGTAGGAGGGAAAAGGATAAAAGAACAGATGCAATAACCTTTATTTAGTTCTGAAGGATAAACTACAGATTGCAGTGGCAGGAATTCCAGTGCTTTCACCTCCAGATCCAGGAAGTGTAGTGATGTGGAGCATCACTGCTGACAGGAAAGCTGCCAAAATGTATGGGAGAAGGTGTTCCTGGAAGTAGAATAATTTAAGAATTGCATCCCTCAGGAATGCAACCTTCTGCAGATTTCCATCTTCAACAGCTTTCACATGTTCTCATTATCTGTCAAGGTTCCATGTACTTATAGTGCCACTTCTATCATAATCTTTAGTTCTACCTCTTCCCACAACTGATCTCTCATTATCCACTGCAAGTAAACCATATTTCTGACAATGCACATACTAATTCATGGAAGTTTGTTTTATCATAAGATAATTGATGCAGATATGCTAAATCATAAAACCTTTCATACTTCATTTTTTCTCCTTCGAATATGGAAGTTCAATTCTGGGTACCACAGTATAAGAAAGACATTGAGGTCCTGGAGTGTGTTCAGGGAGGAGCAGCAAAGATGGTGAGGGGTTTGGAGGGTGTATCATATGAGGAGCAGCTGAGGGAGCTGGGGTTGTGTAGTCTGGAGGAGGCTAAGGGGAGATGTTACTGCTCTCTACGACTACCTGAAAGGAGATTGTAGTAAGGCTTGTATTGGTCTTTCTCTCAAGTAACTAGCAATAGGATGAGAGGAAATGGGTATAAATTGTGCCTGGGGAGGTTTAGATGGGACATTGAGAAAAATTCTTTGCTGGGAGAACAGTGAGGCATTGCAACAGGCTGCCCAGAGAGGTGGTGGTGTGTAGGTGTGGTGCTTCTAGATATACCTTAGTGGCTGTGCTAGTTGAGTTATTGATCAATGATATCAATTAAGATTCAATTATTTTAAAGGTCTTTTCAAGTCTTAGTGATTGTATGATTCTATGGTTCTATATGATAGTGAGTTTCATAGGTAAATAATGCTTTATTAGAACACATTTACTTCTGGCTCGAATTTACCAACTGCAGTTTCAGTATGTGATTTCTTTAGTATTTACTGTAGTGTAACAAAGGTTAATAGAAGCACCTAATACACTGTCTCTATACAGTCGACTCTGGTTTATCTAGAGTAATAATCTTGTAATACAAATGCAAGGATGATGCAAATTCTCTGTAAAATTAAGCTACATGACTGTATAATGAAGAAAAATGGTTTTGCTGTATTAGATCCTAAAGGTTAAGCTAACACCTGCTTGGATCAGTAAATACAGACTGAGAAACAAACAACAGTGCTGCAGCACTGCCTCTGGACAATATCTGTCCTTCATGCAACCACATTAGCTTTCTCCATCCCCACGATAACATGCACCACAAAATGGTTAATTTCACTCCAGTCACCAACGAGTAGGTTCTTTTCATTCATTTAATATTATCTCATGCACATTTACCAAGTAATTTCTTAGTTCTCTCCTCTCTAAAGCTTCTGCTCAGATAATGTTTTCCTCTCATAAGAGGTTCCATTTATCTAGGTGAGAGTGAGCTGCTACTCGAGCTGAATAAGAGTGACATTCTTAGGTAAACACTTAAGTATCTTTAAAGCTCATTTAGATGGAAAACATTTCATTTCAAGAAATCCTGTCCTTTTGTACATGGTTTTCTTGAAGAGGTGTAAGCAGCAAGCAGAGTTAACTGACGTAGAGAGAGGTACTTTGTTGCACATCAGTTTCTTTTTCAATATCATAGCAGAATTTTTGTTGGTGTAGTTTGGGTTTGGTTGTTGGTTTTTTTTTATGTTTGTTCTTTTTGTTTGTCTGTTTGTTTTTCTGTTTGGGATTGTTTTGTTTGAGCTTTATATTGTCTTGGGTTTTGGTAGGGTTTTTTGTTTTGTTTGGCTTTTTTTCTGTTTGAGGTTGCTTTGTTGGAGTTTTAGGTTTTCTTGGGGGTTTGTATTTTTTTTCCTTTTTTTGTTGGTCGTTTTTGGAGTGTGTGTAGTTTGGTTTTGTTTTTGTTTTCCTAATGATGGCCCAATAAGCAGTTGTCACTGAGTCGTAGTGTTGCCAGTGGCCAGTGATGTCTAAGTCTTTCTCTTAAGTGGTTGCAGTAAATGTAAAGCCCATCACTATGATTGGAGAGTTATTTTTCTTTTCATCTTTTCTCCTTCCTCTTTCTAATGAATAACATGGCAGCTGTCTACAGTAATTCATCTGTCATTGCACTGCCTAGTTGCTTAGAAGTAAGAATCACAGAATCATAGAATCAGCCAGGAAGGCTGTAGCCAGGTGGGGGTTGGTCTCTTCTCCCGGGCAACCACCAATAGAAAAAGGGGACACAGTCTCAAGTTGTGCCAGGTTATAAACTGGATGTTAGGAGGAAGTTCTTCCCAGAGAGAGTGATTTGCCATTGGAATGGGCTGCCCAGGAAGGTGTTGAAGTTGCTGTCCCTGAAGGCATTCAAGAAAAGCCTGGATGAGGCTCTTAGTGCCATGGTCTGGTTGACTGGCTAAAGCTGGGTGCTAGATTGGCCTGGATAATCTTGGAGGTCTCTTCCAACCTGGTTGATTCTGTGATTCTATGATCCGGATATTTGCAAGGATATTTCAGCAGAAATCAGCTTCCTGAATTCTAGGAGAAAAACTCAACACGGTTTTTCCTTCTTCACTGTTAGCATGTTATCTTCCTAATCATCCCATATGGGTAGTGGGTGTTTGTTTTTCTCCAGAATGGGCACAGAGTTCTCAATGAATGTTGCTACACCAGAAGGAAAAAAAAAAAAAAAAAAAGGCAAAAAAATCCCCAGCCAACCCCCCAAAACAACCTAAAAAATATAAATTGAATTAAAAAAGCCACCAATCAAACCCAAGAGGAAAACCATAGTATGCCTCTTACAATTTACAAACAAGGGACATGGCAAGCTGAAAAAGCATTGAGTCACCCTCATGTACTTCTGATTTGGTAGGCTAAGTTATGTCCTCTGCATATCCAAAAGCAGGGGCCTGTAAAACTACTCCCAAGGCTGACTGTTGCACTCTAGAATCAGTTCCCCTCTGCATTCGCCAGTTTGCTTCTAACTCAGCAAGGGGCAATGATTTGCAAGATAGTGCTTTGAAGGCAGACTTGCAACATACCTCTACAAAGCCTTTCCTCTCTGAGAGAGAGGCAGTGATTGTAGGGCTTTAATGCTATTCCAGCCTTTTTGTCCTGCCATATAATGTGCCTTGCATATAACCAGCTGTAGCATAATTAAGCTAGATTTTAGGTGCTTAATCAGGCTCAGCAAAATAACAGTTTTTCACATTCCTTCCAGCTGAAATCAGTGCATAGCTTTAAGTCTGCACTGCCTCTACTGTACCTGTGAGTAACTGCTGTCAGCTGGCAAGAGCTTCATCTGAATTCAGATTCACTAGGAGATTAATTTAAGATACTTTTCTTTCAAAACAAGTACTGTAACTGTATCTGTTCAGACAGAGGCACTTCAGTACATTGATTTGTCAAATATGCATATGTATGTGTCTACATACATAATTTCCTCATAAATTCAATAGTCATAGATAAATGGAACGTAGAGATAATATAGTTTCATGCATGCAATGCTGTGTACAGAGGCCAATCCCTTATCTCCTGTGAATTGACATAATTGCAACAACATTATGCTAGTTGAGGCTTTTTGGCAAGAATTCGTGTCAGTTACATAATTCATTACAGCATATTCTAACCTACTGAAATCTATGCATATTTTTAGGCATAGCTTGTACAGTCCCAGTGATTTCTGCTTGCAAATTCCCTTTGGACATGCCCTCAGGTTCTCCTGGATATGCTTCTGACACTTTGTCACTTTAAGAGTCACTTCTGCAATTCGTCCATCTATGCAATTCTCATACCACTCGGTGCGGGATTTAAGATGCTTGTGGGTAATAGGGCAGGATGTTGGTTAAAGCACAGTAGGTTCTGAGCTTTCCTAACAGTCCTCTGCACATGCTTCCAGTTACTAAGGACTATGAGCCTGGAGTAAGTGTCTCTATGCACCTGCTAAGTGCATTCCTGGAGTGAGTGTCTTTATGCATCTGCTTTATGCACCTCATAATGAGTCAAACATCTAAATCTTTCAAAGTGTGTTTTTATCCATGCATACATATATATATATACACACATATACAGACATACACACACATACATATATCTATATATAAATTAACAAACAACCAAAACCCTCAAAATATCAAGTACTTGGGTACCACTAGATCTTTTTTTGGGGAAAAACATCTCTCTTTTTTTATTCCCTGTGGAAATGGAGAGACTTTTTTCCACCCCTTCTTCCATCAGCTTCCCACCAATTTGATTTTACTAGGAGGTTGAGAGTTGTTCCTGAGAAAATTTGCCCTGTAGTAGAGAGAGCAACCTAGAGCAGGATTGGAGATGTTAGAATTGCCTACTGCACACTCTCATTGATGCTGCCTCTGACTGAGAAACAGTTTTTCTCACCTACAAACACATCTACGTGTTCCCATTTTATTCACAGTGCTGGGGAAACAAGAACAGTGAAGAAGATGGAGAACGCAACTTGCCTCCACCTGCTTCCTGCTGAACTGAGGACAGGGACAGCTAAGGGAAGGAGAGTAGCAGAAACAAAGCCACAAAAAGAGAATGCTGCTGTCCTACTCTGTGCTGTTCAGAGAGATGAATCACTATGAATGCTGTGATAGTCATCTAAACAATGTTGGTACTGTTTAATATAACCTCTGATGATGCTACCAGGTATGGAGTATTACCTGTGCATTGTCTTCTGTGCCTTATCATATTTTTCCCCTGTCAGTTTTGCTATTAATAGGGAATTAGCCCATTCTCAGAAAGGTGTCACTTTGATTGCAAAAGATGTCTGTCTGTATCTAAATGATGGAAAGTCAGAAGAGTCCATAAGGAGAGTAAATAACAAGATTGGTTTTAAATGATGTTGCTTGTGATTTTAACTGTTAGGTCTCTCTAGCATGCCTATATTCATGGTAAGCCCAACTGACAGGCTACTTCTATAACTTCTTCTTTCTACCTGCTACTGCATTTCATCCTCCAAAGGAATTCCACACAGTTATGGCCAGTGTAGAGACAGGGCAAATTCAGTAGTGCTGTGCTCACCTGCGTTAAGTTGTTTTGCTACATGAAAAGAATTTACTCAGTTGACATCAAAGTTACACCACTTCCAGTGACAAGGAAAATTGTTGTGTGGCAGCAAGAACTGAAACAGTGTGAACTGATATGAAACTCTGGAAGCCAAACTTCCAATGGACTGCACAAGGCAGGTCGGAGAAAGCAAATCCCAGCACAGGGTAGAATGCAAAGTGAAACAAACAAATGAAATCCGTGTGATTAAATGCTTTCATCTGGAAATTCCTTTGCAATATTCAGAAGCTCTATAAATTCTTTGAATTCATCATAGCCTTTGTTTATTCCTAATAAATTAATGTGCTGATGGAAGGAATTCATTACCCTTTCTACACACTTCGCTAGTTGCAGGTCACTTATTAACCTGTGTTATCTGGTAAGTCTAAAAGTAGCTGTAATTACATTGTTAAACCCTGATTAATAAACACCCCACATCACTAATATATGCAAGGAGCAAGGTTAAAAATATATATATATATTTAGAAGAGATTTAAGAGTAAAATTTAACATTCCTTTGGGAAGAAGGAAATTTGGATCTTCATCAATATTCATTTTATTTCCTAAGATTCCATTTGCTTGTACAGCTGTATCTCTAAACACCTTTTGGAAACAGATTAACAAGCAAATTCAATTACACTAGAGTAAACGAACTGCATTCACAAAGTGGTATTAATGCACTAAGTGAAACATTTAGAATGAAACACTTTTTTTTTTTTTTGGGGGGGGGGGCTGTCTTTAGCTAACCATTCCTCCTGTTTTGTTATCTTAGTTCACTCACATAATTAGGCGCACATCTATTTTAAACCCACTTGTATTTCACTGATTCTAAAAGAATATAGCAATTTAAAATACTTTATTAAAAACACTGCAGATTCCTAGACCCTGTCTTTGTAAGGTTTCAATGAGATCACTTTGATTGAAGTGACACACAGCAAATTATTACATGTCAGAAGCTTGGATTATCTGTATTGATGATCTGGACGAGGGGATTGAGTCCAGCATCAGTAAATTTGCAGATGACAACAAGCTAGGAGCAGATGTTGAGCTACTGGAAGGTAAGAGAGCCTTGCAGAGGGACCTAGGCTGGATGGGTGGGCAGAGGCCAATGGGATGAGATTGAACAAGGCCAAGTGCAGGGTTCTGCACTTTGGCCACAACAACCCCAAGCAGCACTACAGGCCGGGGACAGAGTGGCTGGAAAGCAGCCAGGAAGAAAGGGACCTGGGGGTACTGATAGATAGTAGGCTGAAGATGAGGCAGCAGTGTGCCCAGGTGCCCAAGAGAGCCAATGGCATCCTGGCCTGCATCAGGAACAGTGTGGCCAGTAGGACGAGGGAGGTTATTCTTCCCTTGTACTCAGCACTGGTCAGGCCACACCTTGAGTGCTGTGTCCAGTTCTGGGCCCCTCAATTCAAGAGAGATGTTGAGATACTGGAATGTGTCCAGAGATGGGCAACAAAGCTGGTGAGGGGCCTGGAACACAAACCCTGTGAGGAGAGGCTGAGGGAGCTGGGGGTGTGCAGCCTGGAGAAGAGGAGGCTCAGGGGTGACCTCATTGCTGTCTACAACTACCTGAAGGGAGGCTGTAGCCAGGTGGGGGTTGGTCTTTTCTGCCAGGCAACCAGCAACAGAACAAGGGGACACAGCCTCAAGTTGTGCCAGGGGAGGTCTAAGCTGGATGTTAGGAGGAAGTTGTTGCCAGAGAGAGTGATTTGCATTGCAATGGGCTGCCCAGGGAGGTGATGGAGGCATCATCCCTGGAGGTGTTCAAGAGAAGACTGGCTGAGGCACTTAGTGCCATGGTCTAGTTGATTGGATAGGGCTGGGTGCTAGGTTGGACTGGATGATCTCGGAGGTCTCTTCCAACCTGGTTGGTTCTATGATTCTATGATGTGCTTTTGGCATCATTAAGGATAAATAAGCAGAATGTCTCTGGCACTTGACAAAATTGGGGAACTTATTTTTTTATGATACAGCTCTATGGGAAATAAAACAGATGGAAAGAAGATGCTTTTAGAAGAGATTTTTTTTTTTTTTAAGACTGTCCTCAATTAATCATAAGTGACAAATCTTATTATAGCAGCACTATTGCTATGGGTCTGTCAGTATTTCCATTACCAACCTGTGTTTTCAAGATTATGGGCTGTAAAAATTAAGTCTGAGATTAAATTTAGTGTTCACACTGTTCACTATGGGATCATATTTTCCTTTCTTTAGGAAAGATATTTTGCTTTTTGAGCTGGACAGTTGCAAAGATGACAGAAGTGAGAAGTTTTGGATGACTTATTTGTTGGTTTGCATGACTTCAAATAAAAAGGGGCACAATTTAATAGATCAGGTACACTATGGTTCAATGGGGTCTAACTCATTTCTGACTTTCTTCTCTCTATGAAAGGATTACCTGGTTTAGTATAACTTCAGCTTTTAATAAGCCTGCTAAAATTCTTTACTCAGCTTTCTAACTCTTTTGGCTTATTTCTTCCAATTTCATTACTAATCTGGGATTTGACACCTGTTTTCCAGCTCTCCCAAATTTATGCTAGCCCAGAACCCATTTTCTACCAGTGGGATTGCATAGGACTTTGAAGCAAAATCTACTTTTTCTGCAGAGCTGAGTGAACAAGGGTTAGCAGATATGATTTGATTTTTTCTTTCATTTGTGTCCTCTTTGAAAGTTGAAACTATTCTGTAGAGTGCAAAATATTGCTAGAAAATCCAATCAGTATAAAACTCAGAAGTCTTGTGATTCCTCATTGTTATGGCTAAGGAAGGGAGTTGCTCTGTTAGATTTTAAGTCTCTGAGAGAGGTGGTGAGAAGTCCTTAAAAGCATTTTGAGGAGGATCAGAACTATGTTTTGAGATCCATGACTACATAACAAGATGTTTAAGACCAGGCTGGATGAGGCCAGCCTGATCTAGGGGGGTTGGAACTAGATAATCCTTGTGGTCCCTTCCAACCCTGACCAATTCTATGACTCTATAGAATCTAGTTACAGAATTTCTTACAAAGAGGCCTTGAATATTTACTCACAAAATAGGATCAGACAGTCTCCAAACACTTGAAAAGAGTTCTATCAGTGTCTTGAAAGTCATTGCAATCAAAGCAGAGCATGGTGTGGCAGGGCAGAGCAGGCAAAAGCAGAAGCCAAACCATGCGGTAAGAGCCTATTTATTGATCACCCGAACATAATGGCCCTTTTCACCACGGAGATTCACCCATCAGAATGGCACTTTGCCACATCTGACCATAGCAGGTGAAGTCAGGAGCTTGCTTTCCCTTGTTTGGAAAGCACAAGTCTGGGCAAGTCTTGGACCCTCAAAGTGGGTGTCTCCAAGCTGTTTGTCTTCTCCCTGTGCTCTGCTTCCCCCTCCCAGCAGAGGGAAGGGAACTGTGGAATCATGCCTGGGCAAACCAGGACATGTATCTTCCACGACAAGCTGTCCTGGGTGTGCTTTCCTGAAATAAAACAGACTTTCATTTACTACTATTGAAAAATTGCAGGTGTTTTTTTTTTTGTTGGGTTTTTTTTTTTTTTTTTTTTTTTTTTTTTTTTTTTTTTTTTTTTTTTTTGGTTACTTTGCAGCCTTTGTAGCCTTGGAATAGGCACATGCTAAAAATCACTGCCTGTTATGTAGCAAATCAACCTGCTGGCTACCACAAGTGAACCTAACCACCCTTTCAGTGACTGAATGGCAGGCTGGCCCATGTGATTTATGTGTACAATGGTACCACACTTGCTGTCACTAAATGCATCCTTTGCTTCCTCTTGTATGGCAAGAGTGGATGACTGATGACAAACTGGAGCCCTACAGCCAAAATTCAAGCTGAATGACCAGGAAACTAGATCTGAATATGTAGTAAAAGTAAATTAGAAAGGAAAAGAGAAGGGAAGGGAAGGGAAGGGAAGGGAAGGGAAGGGAAGGGAAGGGAAGGGAAGGGAAGGGAAGGGAAGGGAAGGGAAGGGAAGGGAAGGGAAGGGAAGAGAAGAGAAGAGAAGAGAAGAGAAGAGAAGAGAAGAGAAGAGAAGAGAAGAGAAGAGAAGAGAAGAGAAGAGAAGAGAAGAGAAGAGAAGAGAAGAGAAGAAAAGAAAAGAAAAGAAAAGAAAAGAAAAGAAAAGAAAAGAAAAGAAAAGAAAAGAAAAGAAGAGAAAAGAGAAGAAAAGGAGAGAAGAGAAGAGAAGAGAAGAGAAGAGAAGAGAAGAGAAGAGAAGAGAAGAGAAGAGAAGAGAAGAGAAGAGAAGAGAAGAGAAGAGAAGAGAAGAGAAGAGAAGAGAAGAGAGGAAAGGAAAGTCAAAGTTTACAGAAGGAAGATACAGAAAATACAGTGACATTAATATTGGTAGCATCATCATTGGTGTGCTGAAAATTATCAACCTGGTGTAGAAGGCATAAGATATGAAGAAAAAAAAAGTACAATCTTGTGTTTTACTTGATTTAGGAAACAGCATTTGTGATTCATTTGGACAGTTGATGATTAAGGTAGTGTGAGTAGAAAAACATCTATTTTCAGAAATAAGTTACTTAATATTTTGGTTTCTCTGCAGATGGAGAGTAATTACACTGTGTTATTTTATTTTCATTTACTCTTTATATAGCATTGGCCATGCTGAGGACTACAGAAACTATCTAAAATAAGATGTTATCATCTGAGAATATGAAAGCTAAATCAAAAAGAGATGAAAGCAAATAAAATGGAAATAAGGGGAAGTGTGTTCAGTGAACAGACCAATAAGTATTCAATGGAATTTTCTTTAGCAGGTGTTCTCTTCTTTTTCAGGCATCTAAACAGGGATGTTTTGTTATGAAAGTGAAATTGCTGAATATTTGTAGAAGTTATGGGGCATAGCTGGAAGTACAGTGGTCAAACGTCTGTGTTTTGGGGTGTAACAAGAAGTAGAGTGGTTGAGTGGTAAATTTTCCTAAGCTTTCACAGGTAAATGTATGCAAACTTGTCACTATTGATGATTTCTGAGATTGGAAGATGTGCTACATGACAAATACAAAGGTTATTTGTGCAGATCCATACTTATTTCAAAGTTACTTCTATTTTGACACATAAAAGTATTGCTTAAAAGAAGATTGTTGCCTTCTGTTCTGTCACTTCAGCTGTGTCTGTCACTGACTAAAATCAATACTGTGCAACTTAGGTGACCAGCCACTTACTGACAATATTGACTGACAGAATTAACTCCATAACATGGGTGAGGTTCACACACATCACTTCTGGCCTGAAAATTATTGATCCATCCAAACTTTAACAAAAGCAGGCAGTGATTGATTAGTCAAAACACACCTAGATGTTTGTGGGCTACTGTTAGCCAATAGTCTAATCAGAGGAAATGAAGAGGAATTGCTGAGCAATGCTCCATCTAAGTGTTGCAGCTGCTTAATGATTCACACACAAATGTTATCAAAAAGGTCATTTAGCTCCATCTTTCACTGTACAGTTCATTTGAATTACTCTTTGTTGATTAGCCTAGCTTGACTAAAAGTGTATATCACACAGCACTAGCATGTGAGTCACCAGGGCTGATGCAGTGCCTGGTGTCTCTGATAGTAAGTCTTTGACAAACACACCCAAAACAGTGATGGTGAAATCGCTTCTTTCTTGTAAACATACAGAGAAAATCACACTACCTGACCTGAGTAGCTGCTTTTTCTTTCAGTCTTTACCTGTATTACTTCTCAGGGTAGCTGCCTCAAACTGGAATTGCCATCAAATATATGTTAAAGGAATAGGACTGAAGTTAGAACCAAGACTGGAATGACCCTACAGGGCAGCTTGGGATGATAGGAAAGCATAATACTGACTTGCACAAATGTCTGATTTCATTTGATTTTGATGCATAAATATCAAGCTGTGCTCAATTTGCCACTCCTCTCCTATATGCACACTTGCATGTGTCTGTGGGTACACTTCTGTACTGTACAGGATGAAGGCAGTTTAGAGAAGAGAAGCTCTGATGTACCACTGATAAATAAAAATACAGAAGAGCCTCTGTGCCTTTTGTTGCACATTTTGAACAAAAAGAAGTTTGAAGAGCCACAGCTTTTACCTGAACCTCACCATCCATGCAACATAACTGGAAGTGTTATGGTGGAAGCTCTCCTGGTTTGATTATCTTGTGTTGCCTGATTTTCTGCTAGTATCATAGCATGCCCTGTGTAACAGACCATAGGAGCCAAGCACAAACAGAACTTCTGTGTCTCAACAGTGGCATATTTGTAAGGAACCTGATGCTCTGCAACATCTTTTGTCTCCTGAGGGACTTGGCTGATCACTGTGCATAAAAATGAACCTTGAGTTTGGGATGAAATTTCCACATTTTTTTATTTGATCCTATTTTCTGTGTGAGAACTTGAAGGAAAAAGCTGAAAGTGCTTTTCATTTTTAGGTGTTTTCATATTGATGGGATTGCATTTTATGTCAAAGAGAAATGAGATAAATAAAATCAGGTGGGGATTGGGGTTTTTTTTTGGGGGGGGGGAGGTTTGGTTGGGGTTTTTTTGGTTGTTTGGTTTGGGTTTTTTTTATTTTGGTCGTTGGTTTTGTTTGTTTGTTTGTTTGCTTTTTCTTTGTTTTCAGTTTGGGTTTGTTTTTTGTTAGTTTTTGTTTATTTGGTTGGGATTTGTTTTGATTTTTAGAGCTTTGGTTTTTGCAGCTTTTTAGATAAATACTTTAGCCAGAAACTGTTGATCTGCTTATTAATTAATTTTACTAAAGAAAGTTTGGCTCCAATAAAAACAAACCCCAAAACTTCCTAACAAACTCTAATTATTAAGGGGAAAAGCTGCAAAAATAATGGATAAATAGGTCAAAAGATGATTTTAAAAGTGAGGGAAAACTAACCTGTTGCTTTTAGGATGTGGCAAAAAATAAGCAAAAGCAACAAGGGGACACAGTCTCAAGTTGTGCCAGGGTTGGTATAGGCTAGATATTAGGAAGAAGTTCTTCACACAGAGAGTGATTGACATTGGAATGGGCTGCCCAGGGAGGTGGTGGAGGCACCGTCCCTGGGGGTGTTCAAGAAAAGCCTGGATGAGGCACTTAGTGCCATGGTCTGGTTGATTGGATAGGGCAGGGTGATAGGTTGGACTGGATGATCTTGGAGGTCTCTTCCAACCTGGTTGATTCTATGATTCTATGATTTGTAGTGATCTATTGTTTACATTTGAAATCAAATGGCACAACTTGGTTTATGTCTCCTCCCTCCTAAAATAGGGTGGACTTGACTCTTGCAAGCAGTCCTTGCTGTCTTATCATCCACCTGCGCTAGTGCTGGCCACCCTGGGTACCCCCATCTCTGGGCTCCTGTTGGCAATTATGGATGTGGATGAGGTAAAGTGTAGATGATGACAGCTCCCTGCTTAAAACCATGTCATGGCCCTGCTTAGGTTCTTTGTAAAAATGCAGCAAAGGGTCTAGCTTTCTGCTAAACTGTTGGTAGGAGCTTAGTTTACCTGCAGGTCTTGCACCTCAAGTGATTAGAGAGCGTTTCTCATGTTGAGTAGCCTCAGCGCTGATAAGCAGAGCAGAGAAAAGAGCTTTTGGCCTGAAACAGCCTGAAACAGGAGTGGTCTGTTTTGAACGATCATTTTTAATGGAGTGTGAATCACCACCATGTCATCAAGAATACAGCAGAAACGCATGAGAAAATCCTGTCAATATGATGCTATTTCCATGGACTATTTTGTGTCGTTACCAATTACATTTGCTGTAATGAGTTACAAATGTCATTTGTTACAAGTTAACATCGGGACCGAGACAAGTCATTAAAAATGTATCAGACACACAATTTTGTTTCCCCCTGATAAATGTAAAGTTTGCCAGGCTCAGCTCCCCTCATTAGTAATGTGGCAGTGTCGGGAGACGCTTTGCTCCAAAAAGGCTGTGCTGTATACCATAACTGCATTTTACTTTTAATACCAATCCAAGAGCTTCGGTGTGATGCTTAATGAAAGATCAATGCGCTAATATGATTAACCGCCCTTGTGTTGCTGCTTTCCGTTTGTGAGGAAAGATAGTTCAGGAGCTGCACAGCAGTGAATAGCAACATGACTAATTGACAGGCAAAACGAAGGTTTCCCTGAGGGTTCCCCCCTCCTCTTCCCTGCCTTCAGGGCTTTCTTTGTCGGTAGAATGCTGTTAACTCTTTTGTTTAGGGTCTCTTACCTTTTAGCAGGCTTGTGGAAGAGCTTTTCATATTTCTTAGCAGTGGACTTACTTGCTGAGTAAATATAGCTGATGAAAGAAAAGCTGGTGATCCATAAAAGACCAGGCTCCAGGGATCCTCATTAATCTTCCAATAGTTTTTGCTGTCATTCCTCTTTAAAGTTCCTTGCCTTGTAAAGTGTTCCTGGAAAAAGTAGGAACACTTCTGCCTTCCACTAAGCAAAGACTTCCAGCCAGATCCCAACAAAAGCTGGCACTCCCTTTCAACTAGCTTTAACTTCAGCCGTGTCATTGGGTAGAGTTCTCAGCTCTGAAAGGGAAAACACTGTTTAACAGAGTTGTACAAAGGGAGGATGAACTAGAAAGCCAGAGAAAAGTATTTCCCCTGTTATCTGCTGGTGGCAACACGACTATATCATTACATGGATAAGCTGATTGGGATATAATGATAGAGTGAAATAAAATCATTTGAGTACTTCAAACCGTAACTAGGAGATTGTCCTTTGGAAATCTTGACTTTTCTTGCAGAAATAATGAAGCATATGACATGAAATTGGTAAAGTTAATGTAATTAACTACGAGGGATTGTGGTTATGGATTATGAGAATTCTAGGACAGAGGCCTATAGTTTAGAAGGTGTTCCAAATTTGGGATTGCTGAGCTAATGGTCACTGAGCATGGCTCAAAGTGTGGTCTGCTTCTCCTGAGAATGGTTATTCTGGATGCATATTGCACTATCTATTAACACTGTCCAGTAATTTTAGTCCATCTGTCAGATTTTTCACCAGGAAGACTTTTGCCCAAAGGAAACATCGTCAGGAATAATCTGAACTCTTTCATGACAAGAGACGAGGGAATCAAAGGATTTCACAAGCTGCTATGGTTCATAAGTTAAGAAAGAACACAAACCACCAAAATAGTACCAGTTTGCATCAGACTGAGATCATACTTTTTGGTACTCTTTCAGCTATATTTGGCAGAATTATTTTCTGGGCTAGGTGAAAGCGTTTCAATGGGTCAGTTTTCTAGCAAGAAAAGAAGAGTAAACCTTAAGGCATCTGAAAATGTGTGCACTTGGATGAAGTTTAACAACTCATTTTTGCTGAAGGTGAAAAAAAATGAAGGTAAAATTTTTTTCTAGGCTAGGTGAAAGTATTTCAGTGGGCCAAGTTTTCTAACAAAACAAAACAAAAAAAAGGTAAACCTTGAGGCATCTGAAAATGTGTGCACTTGAATGAAGTGTAACAACTCATTTTTGCTGAAGGTAAGAGAAAAAAAAGGGAGAGAGAGAGAGAATGAAAAGAAAAGGAGAAAAAGAGACACTTCAACAGTCCAGTTCAGCATCCCTGAAACGGTTAATTTTTGGTGAGTGAGCAGCATTTAGAAAACCAAGTTAGTCCCCTCATGGCAGAAGCAGTGATGCTTGTTTCTGGTATCACTGCTGCTGAAGCTTTCTGTGGGACCTGTGAGGCCAAAGTTTTGAGGTATCTCTTTGAACTGAAGCAGAAACACAAACTCTGTGACTACTGACAATCCATTGCTCTCCCTTCTGTTGCATCTTCTTGGTGTTTTGTGTATAGCCCTGAAATCGAAGCACAAGCTAAAACCGAAGGGCAAGTTTGTGGCTTAGTTTTAGGCTGCTAAACAGTAGTCAATGTGTTTAAACTGTTTTCTAAGATCCTTCTGTAGTCACCATCAGGTCTGATAAGCAGACTTAAGACCTGTTTAAGCATTAATTTTAGCTGTGAATCTTTCTCTGTAAAGGAAGTTTTAGATTACTACCCAAAACTAGTCTGTATGGAAGTAGTTCAATGTTGAGTGTTAAGAATGCCTGCTGGGGTATCTCCAATTCTAGAAGGTCCCAGACTTACTTTCATTTTTTTTCTCCGTGTTCTCTATTTGTACAATAGGCAACAATTTAAAAAGAAAGAAAAAGCCATAGGAAAAACCAGCTCTGAGTGACTGGGGAACTTGCATGCTTCTAGGACAACAAAGACTGCAAGAGGAAAAGACTACCAAGTGCCCTAGAGGAAGGTTTTGTGCTTGTAGAACAAACTAAATGTTATTTTTTTTTTCCTGAAATTTGATTGTACAATCATTGAATTAACTACACAAACTCATTGAATTAACTACACAAACTATCTAACAGTATCCCCAATACTGTAAAATAAGGTTAGGTAATAAACTTTGCAACGTAATCAATTGAACAAGAGTTGGTTAAGAGATTTATCTGCCTTTGGCATATTGTTTGCCCTCAAAGTGATCTGGAAACTAAAATTTCACCTTTCCTTTGGAAGAGGAATCAAATGACTCAGATGCAGCAATGTATTTCAGGTTGTACATACAAGCCCTCGATGGCTACAGACTGTGGCTCCATGGCAGACTGACTTATTCAGTGTATAGGTCAGCCTTAGACAGATGGCTAGTCCCTGAGAAAGCCTTCAACACTGAGTTACAGGACTGCCTGGGGCAAGCTCTCTTCATGGAAATGAGCTCACCTCTTCCTCCATTCCCAAATTCCTAGTTCCTGGAAACACCTGTTCCTAAACCTGGAGCTGTTTACCTCAGGAGAGTTATTTCAGCTCATTCCTTTGTAACCTTGGCTTTGTGTATATGCCTTTGCCTACTGGGGGGAGATAGAGGGACCTTTCCATCAGAAAGTGTTGGCTCTGTTGTGAAGTTTGAAGCTGTTTGTAAAGAGCAAAACACACAGGCTCTGACTGTAATTGAAAGTTGTTCCCACAATGCCAATGACATTAATTCTGTAGCAGAATAAACAACCCTGGGTACTATCATTAACCACTATTTGTAATCACTATTACTATTGCTGAGCAGAACATCCACTGCACCATCATAAGTGAAACTCTGTGCTTCAAAGACCTGTAGTTCACAGTCTAAGGCCCAGGAACAGTAAACAATGCCTGCTGGTGTCATTTGAAAGAATAGAATGGGGTCATCAAATCAAGTATATTAAATAGTCCAATTGCTAACAAGTGGTTCATGTGTAGAAAAACCATAGCCTTGATTTATCTCATAAAAATCTCTAGCACAATAAGATATTTGATTATTTAAAGCTCTTTCAACTAGAGGGGGGAACCCCAAACATAAAACCCCAAAACCAAACCAAACACCACTTGAAAGAGCAAGAAATAACCCAAAACAACACGAAAAAAAAGCCCAAAACCAAAAGTAAACTACTCTAGAGAAAGAGAGCTTTGATCTGGGTGAATTTAAGGAACAATTCACAACACATCTTGCAGAACACAAATTGCTCTCTGGAGGGAATGACTACCTTCAGCAAGTCACCATTCCTGGAAGTGCTCAAGAAAAAGCCTGGATGAGGCATTTAGTGCCATGGTCTAGATGATCAGATAGGGCTGGGTGCTAGGTTGGGCTGGATGATCTTGGAGGTCTCTTCCAGCCTGATTGATATATGATTCTATTTGCATTTGCTGCTTTAAGCAATAAGTGCTCTAGTTTTGCCTGTCCCCTGCATGTATAAATTTCCAAGCTGTGCATTTTTGAACCTTGTGAATAAGTTTTCTGGCAGGTTTTAATGCTAATAAACAGTTTTCATGATTGTTAGCAATCATCACCTGGATATCAAAATTAATGCAGATTATTAGTTTTACATAATGCATCACAAGGTGGTATATACTACCCTCATATATATATATATATATATATATATATATATATATATCTATCTCAATGTATACTATATTGATAGATAGTAGGCTGAAGATGAGCCAGCAGTGTGCCCAGGTGGCCAAAAGAGCCAGTGGCATCCTGGCCTGCATCAGGAACAGTGTGGCCAGCAGGACAAGGGAGGTTATTCTTCCCCTGTACTCAGCACTGGTCAGGCCACACCTTGAGTACTGTGTCCAACCTGGTTGATTCTATGATTCTATGATTCTATGATCCCAGACTATTTCATTTTATACTTAGACCAGTGTTTTTAGTGTTAGTTTTCATGGATTCATTGTTTTTGATGATTCTGTGGTTTTCAACCTTATGTTTTTGGTATTTTATAAGCCAAATCTTCTCACAGGTCATTTGAATTTGAATTCCCCACCTCCCTCATTTTAGAACCACTTCCTTCAAACAATGAGCATACTGTTTTATCAATTTTTGAACAACCAAACTCACAGGTAGGGAAAATGTTCAAGCTCAGATTTTACAACTGGAAAAAAAGAAACACTAAGACATATTGGTTAGCATTGCAGTTGGCTCAGAGCTAGAAGCTGGGCAGTTGGGAATTGTTTTGAAAGCACCAGGGAGAAGGAGAGCTTTAGAATTTAAAGGAAGATAGTGAACTAGGATTGCAGATGTTCACAAGGACACCTTTCCAAATGTGAGTTTAAAAAAACAGAAAGTGGAAAAAAAGAATAAGAGAGAGAGAAAAAAAAGAGGAAATCTCCATAAAGGATCTGAGAGAAGAATTAAACCACTGCATTTAATAGAATAAAAATGGCTAAATGAAACCATGAAAACCTTTTATTGAATGTGAAAGCAGGTAACCAGAGCAAAAAAAAACCAAGAGAAAGCCAAGAGAAAAGCATAAAGGGTTGGGTTAGGTTGGTCAAAGTGCCAAGCTATGAGAAAAAAAATAAAAGAAGTCATTGCAGAACCCTTCTGAATCTATTGAAAGAGAAAGATTACCTGTCTCAGGGCCTGATAAAAGGATGTTATGCTAATTGAAACACCAAGTGACAGGAACCAACTGAAATAGATAGAAGGGATAGAAAAGACTGCAACCAGGAGACATTTCAAAAGGTTTAGACAGTCTAGAAACAAAGATATAGAGAAAACTCTAAATTGGCTTAGGCATATCTATTAATCTTCATTAAGTATTAAGGAACTCAAAATGATTGTTCAGATTTATTGTTCATACTGGTATCTGTGATGGCCAGGTGATAGATCTGATTGACAGATAGGTCTTTGGTTAGTTTTTTTCAACAGAAAGGGAAAAACAAACTAGGGAGGGAGCCTGTAAGAGAAATAAAAAGATCCTATTCTAACCATATGAAGTCTGAGTCGATGACTAGATGTCTTCAAGAATGTATGGGATATGAAACAATGTTATTTGTACAGAAGGAGACAAGTTTGGCCAGAGTAGAACTGTGATTTGTCTTAGTAGAGAAGGAATAAAATCAGACTGCATCTGAAAATAAAATTACCTGTAGAGGGAGAATGAAAGAGAAGATAATCTAGAACATAGCATCTAGGTCCACCACACTGAGATTTCTCCTTTGACAAAGTTACTGAAAGGACAGTTGTTAGAAGCAGGAGGGGATCCAGGAATGCATCACAGAATCTAAGTGAGATGAGATTTAAGGAACAGTCAGTTCTATCAGACACAGCTGACAGATTAAGATAGAATAAGTATGGCAAAAAAAGAGTAATTAGAAACAGTAGTGGGAATTGTCATGGTACAGAAGAGGAAAACTCAGAAACTAGTTTAGGTTAGCAGGGAGGGGAAAACCAAGAATCTTAGAATCAACCAGGTTAGAAGAGATCTCCAAGATCGTATTGAGAAGTAATTTATAAACAGTGATCAATTAACTTGAAAGCAGAAGAAAATGAGATAGCTTTGGGTTATTTTAGTGAAAAGATTAAGAGAAAGGAAAAAAAGAAACAACTGAATTGAATTGAAAGCACATAGCAGGAAGGAATAAATATGAATGTTAGACTTACAGGATTGGAGAGCACCTATGGTGCAAAGTTGAACAGAAGAAAGGGACTTCTACTGAATCAGGATAGAGGAAAAAAGAGTAGGTAGGAAGTCATGTTGTATTTCATCAGATCATGCTCTTTATGGGTACTGGTTCAAAATTATCCATATCTGTTTATCTTTTTTTTCTTGAAACCTAGATTGCCTCAAAATATTCTCTTGGGTGGTAACAATTTCCTTGTATGATACCATGGAGGTTTTTTGGAGAAAATCTACAAAACCCAACCCAAAACCCAGCAAAAACTCAATGACAGCAACAAAACCAAATAAACTAAACCCAACAAAGCCAAAACCAACCAAAGAAAAACCCCAAACCACCAACCCTCCTCTCCATACTCCCCCCCCCAAAAAAAAAAGAAAAAAGAAGAACCAAACCCCCTCCCAAAAAAAAGCAAACAACATAACAAAACAAAACAAAACAAAACAAAACAAAATGAAAAAAAAACCCAGGTAACTCTTAAGAAAGAAAATGTGTTCACAGCAATGGGCTAAAATCATAGAATCATAGAATCAACCAGGTTGGAAGAGATCTCCAAGATCATCCAGTCCAACCTATCGCCCAGCCCTGTCCACTCAACCAGACCATGGCACTAAGTGCCTCAGCCAGGCTTTGCTTGAACACCTCCAGGGATGGTGACTCCACCACCTCCCTGGGCAGCCCATTCCAATGGCAAATCACTCACTCTGTGAAGAACTTCCTCCTAACATCCAGCCTGTACTTCCCCTTGGCACAACTTGAGACTGTGTCCCCTTGTTCCATTGCTGATTGCTTGGGAGAAGAGACCAACCCCCCAAAATTAATTCTTTTTTTTTGTGTGTGTGTGCAGAAAGAGACAAATAACAGATGTTATGTTTCTGAGAGTGCTGTGGCTACACTGAGAATGTATGTTACTAATACATGAGCAGCTGGAGATATTGGAGTAAGCAGCATTTCTTTAAATCATCTCTTTGACTTGAATCTATTACTTTATTGAGCCGAGATTTACATATTAAAAGCAACGAGGCACAGCAATGGTTAAGGGGAGTCTGCTCAAACCAGGCTTTCCCCATGAGAAGCAATCTGTGCACCTATATTTCTGGGCTGCATTCTCAATCACTTCTGGAGCAAAGAAAGTACAGCAAAGTGCTCCTCAGGACTGGGAACAAATCCTGCCTTACCATCTGTTACTAATTTGGGAGCTGAAGACCCCATGCATTTTAAAATCACAACGTTAAAAAAGCTGTGTTAAGCTGGTGTTAGCTTAACATACTACAGTCAGGAATGGTAAAAGTTCAGACTAGATTTGGGACAGGGTGTCAGCAGTGAATAGATTTTTAACTTTATATATAAGCTGACATAGAGTTCTTTGGAACAGAAGGTGTTATATTTGGGAAAGAACTGTCTCACACTGCTGTGACTGAGTACTGAAATGGTCCTGAGTATTACTATGTTGTATACAGTCTTTGCTGTAACACCTTAGCACAGTGAAGCAGCTAAAGAGTGAATTTAAGGGTTAAGGGTATGCTCTCAGCTGTCTCTGATATATGGTACTATCTGAGCCATGTCCTCTTGAGGTGATGGCTTTAAAAAGCCATCCATTGCTTTACCAAAGTCAACATTTTTTGGCCCTGCAGTATGCTTCATCTTTTTGTAAGCACCTCAACAGGGCTGCAGAGACAAACACTGCAGAAAGCAGGTGACGATTTCAGCTTTATTTGGTGAAGGGTTCCATAGTATGGCAACAGTCCAGAGCACTGCCTGCGACCAAGTCCTTCACTCTGAAGTTCTCTGACCTAGTATAAATTGACATATGCTTTCAGCCTGAGTAAATGATACATTTACCTTCTTTTTTCCCCCCTCCAGGATTTCTCAGAAGAAATACTTTTAGAAAGAACTAGGCTTGCTGCACCTGAGCTATACAAATGGTCTGTGTGTGCATGCAAAATCAGATGTCTTGACCTGCCCATATCTAGCCGATATGTTTGTGTTGCTCCTCCACCTGAGCTTCCAGGCACCTGGAATTCTACACACACCACCCCCCCTTCCCCCCCCTCCCAAAAAAAAAAAAGAGAGAAAAAAAAATCCAAAATATTCAAATTCCACCTGGACACCATTCCTGGGAGGGAAAAGAGGATATGTTGGGAGAAACTTGGACATATGGCAGACGTAGTGCAATCAGAATAGTTAACTGTGAAAGCAGCCTGTTAAAATAAGTAGTGCATTTTGTACTCTCTGTCTTGTGCTGGAAATGCAGCATACCTGTCACTGTGACTTTAGGGTAATTCATGATTGTTTCTTTTACTGCATTTATTGTTAAAATCTTTCAAAAAGACATAAGGATGTTCTGTTAAAATTCATTGGATTTGCATGCTTCCAAGTGCAGTGTCCTGCATCTGGGTCGAGGCGATCCCAAGCACAAATCCAGGCTGGGCAGGGAGTGGCTGGAGAGCACCCCTGAGGAAAGGGACTTGGGGTGCTGCTGAATGAGAAGCTCAACATGAACCAGCAGTGTGTGCTTGAAGTTCGGAGGGCAAACCAGAGCTTGGGCTGCAGCAGGAGAAGTGTGGCCAGCAGGTCGAAGGAGGTGATTCTGCCCCTCTACTCTGCTGTGATGAGACCTCACTGCATCCAGTTCCAGAGCCCCCATTAAAAGAAGGATGCAGATGTGCTGGAGTGTGTCCAGAGAAGGGCCACGAGGATGCTCAGAAGGGTGAAGCATCTCTCATATGAGGACAGACTGAAAGAGTTGGGGCTGTGCAGTCTGGAGAAGAGCAGGCTTCCAGGTGACCTTCTTGTGGCCTTCCAGTATCTGAAAGGGGCCTACAAAAACCTGGGGAGGGACTTTTTAGGTTATCAGGGAGTGACAGGACTGGGAGGAATGGAGCAAAGCTGGAGATGAGGAGATTCAGACTGGACGTGAGAAGGAAGTTGTTCGGTATCAGAGTGGTGAGAGCCTGGACTGGGTTGCCCAGAGAGCCAATTGGGTGCCCGTCCCTGAAGGTGTTTAAGGCCAGGCTGGATGAGGCTGTGGCCAGCCTGATCTAGGGTAGGGTGTCCCTGCCCATGGCAGGGGGGTTGACACTAGCTGATCCTTGTGGTCCCGTCCAACCCTGACTGGTTCTATGATTCTTTGGCATCAATATTTTCAATAACATGGAGTTATATTTTTCATGCTCCTCCCAAGGGTCATTACCACAGGTAATATGAAAGTGCAATAATATAAAATAGCTATAGAGGACCTGTAGCTTCTACTGCAGTTGCAAAGTAAGCTCACCAAACACTTTTCTGCCATCAGTATCTTTTGTGTTCTATACATAGGCAAAAAGATAGGACTGCATTTCTTACTTTGCAGCATTAAGGTGACGGCTGCTTTGAACATGGTCGTACTGTGTTGTAATAGCAGTACGGACTGCAGGCTGTGAACCTGCAGTACTCAGTGCAAAGTAAAGATCCCAATGGCAAGTAGCTTTTGAGAATGCACAGTCATTGCTTTAAAACCACAACATCTTGCCCAGTTTAAATTGCTCTAACTGATTATTCCACATTCCTAGCTAATTGCCTGCAAAATTTCATTATAAAAGTCGCAGCTGTTTTCTGCTGCGTGTGTGTATGGGATTTTGTTTGTTTGCTTTGCTTTTATTCATTTAAGGAAAGAGAAATATGTGTCTGAAACCAAATTTTTGCTCAGTTTTCAGGGCCACATTTATCACAAGATATTCCACACAGAACCAGTTTAAGCCTATTAAGACTCTTAAAGTAGCCTTGCGTCGACGCAACCTCTCTTATAGACCCTTACCAACATGTTGCTGTGGAATATGTGCCTGTACATCAATGCATGGAGAGACATATGGCTTCAAAGCATACCAACTCAGTCTGGGCATAACTTATATAGAGAATGGACAATATCCATTCTTATTTGCATATAAAGAGACACAGACATCTTTAGATAGGCATCAGAAAATCCATTTAACATCAGCGAAAGTACATGTGCTAAAACTAGCATATGGTCCACAGTCTGAGGAAAACAAGTGTTGTGCCTGAAGTTTTCTTTAAAGTCACACACACACACAAAGCTTATGCTCTGTACTTCTGCCAGATGCAAAGTAAAATTAATTTAATTAGCAAATATCAGTTTATGATATTCTTCATTTTAATCTGGAGCTCTACCCAGAGAGACTTAGTTGTGTTTTAATGGAGCCTTCAGAGAGACTAAGAGGATCATAGGATCATAGAATCAACCAGGTTGGAAGAGACCTCCAAGATCATCCAGGCCAACCTAGCACCCAGCCCCAGCCATAGCACTAAGTGCCTCATCCATTCTTTTCTTGAACACCTTCAGGGATGGTGACTCCATCACCTCCCTGGGCAGCCCATTCCAATGCCAATCACTCTCTCTGCCAACAACTTCCTCCTAACATCCAGCCTATACTTTCCCCTTGGCACAACTTGAGACTGTGTCCCCTTATTCTGTTGTTGAATGTCTGGGAGAAGAGGCCAACCCCACCTGGATACAGCCTCCCTTCAGGTAGTTGTAGACAGCAATGAGGTCTGCCCTGAGCCTCCTCTTCTTCAGGCTGCACACCCCCAGCTCCCTCAGCCTCTCCTCATAGGGTTTGTGTTCCAGGCCTCTCACCAGCTTTGCCGCCCTTCTCTGCACACGTTCCAGCACCTCAACATCTCTCTTGAATTGAGAGCTAACATTTCGCACAGAATAAACTGCTGACAAAGAACTAAATTTAGCAGAGCAAAATGTGGCTGATGCTTATAAAGTCCAGTTCTGTTTCCTGTATAGAGCAAAGTAAAAGTTGCTGTTGAAACGAATGCCACAAGCTGCAATAGCACTAACAGTGATCATGGGATGTGAACAAGATAAGCCTGGGAGTCACGCCTTATATAGTAATTGCACCCGATCAATGAATCACTTATTGCTGTGCCATCTCTCCAACTGCAGGCTGTGTCAGCTCCCTCCATAAAAGGCTAAGATTATTCACACTGCAGTTGTAGTTAGCACTCACCCAGGGACTGGAGAGGGTGTTCTGGTTGACACTATTTAGTGACTTTTCAAAACCACCTGCGTGACTCAGAAGTTTGAAAGTGGCTTAGACACTTAGGAAAGTCAATAGAAATTATGCACCTCAGGGCCAGATTTTTAAAGGCTACTATCTTCCATTGATTACAGGAATTAGGAACCTAAATACCTTTACAAATCTGGCACAAGAGGCTAAATCACATTTGAAAGTCAATAGGAATTAGACTCCTAAGTGCCTAAATCAAATGAAAAAAAGACGTGTTTTAGGAGTGAGGATCTTTATAATTGTATTCCCGCTAGTATAACTGCAAATTATGGCTTCAATTATTCCATTTAGGCACAGCTCAGAGGAAGAAAGTGGTATGAAGTTGCAATGCCCCAGAGGAAAGCAACTGTTCCTAAACTCTTTCAGGAGATGCAGCATACAGCTTCATGAATTTTAGCCTTGTGAGAGAAAGGAACTATGGAGATTTTTCACGCTGTTTTCTTTAGACTATCAGGATAAGGATGACCAATAACATTGGTCCTTGTTTCTAGTCATAAAATGATGTAATTAAGAAAGCTATACTCTTTACTGTTTCCTAAAACAAATACAACACTTGCAATAGACCAGAGAGAGATATTTAATTTGAGTCAAATGACTTATAACATAGGGACCAAACCATATAAACATGAGAATGCTCATGTGTGTACTCCAAGGAGGCAAATTGTTACTCAGCACAAGTACTTATGAAGATAATATATGACATAAGAATACAAAGAAATGAATGGAAGAAGAGAATGACTTATAACATAGGGACCAAACCATATAAACATGAGAATGCTCATGTGTGTACTCCAAGGAGGCAAATTGTTACTCAGCACAAGTACTTATGAAGACAACATATGACAGAAGAATACAAAAAAATTAATGGAAGAAGAGAAAATCCCAACACAAAGCTAAGAGAGGTTTTTGGTAATGCCTTGAAAGGCAAATAAGTATATCTCACTGGCATAGAATGAATTTATTTATGATTTTATCATAATTAGCCTACCACTAGTAATAGTGCAGTGATTTAGTGCAAAGGTCATCTCTCTTCACATTAATCAAGGAGCTAACAGTGATTGAGATGATTCAGGAGAAATCCTAAAATGAAAAGGGGGTAATCATGTAGAGAAGGGAAAGAAACCCCAACAGAAAACATAATGTATTGCAAAGATGAATAACGAGACTCTGAAATGAATAGCACTTTCATTTCTGCCATTGTTTCATATGGGACAAAATCAAACCAAACCAAAATAAAACAAAAAGAAACCAACCAAAAAAAAAAAAAGAAAAAAAAAGAAAAAAAAGAACTACCAAAAAACCTGTCACCAAAAACCAAAACAGAAGTTCCATCTGAGATATGAGTACTGCAAGCAATACACTAAAATACTTTTTAAGTCCTCAATTCACAGAAAGGTAGGAGGTGGAAGAGAAGTCTAGGGAGCATCTAGTCCAGCCCCCCTGCTCCAGCAGATTTGCCTAAATGAGGTTGCACAGGAGCGCAAGCCACCCACTCTGCTTCTCACAGGGCTGTGCCCCAGGCCTCTCACCAGCTTTGTTGCCCTTCTCTGGACACACTGCAGTACCTCAACATCTCTCTTGAACTGAGGAGCCCAGAACTGGACACAGCACTCAAGGTGTGGCTTGATCAGTGTTGCGTACAGGGGAAGAATAACCTCCCTTGTCCTACTGGCCACACTGTTCCTGGTACAGGCCAGGATGCCATTGGCTCTCTTGCCCACCTGGGCACACTGCTGGCTCATCTTCAGCTGTTATCTACCACTACCCCCAGCTCCCTTTCTTCCTGCCTGCTCTCAGCCACTCTGTCCCCAGCCTGTAGCGCTGCTTGGGGTGGTTGTTGCCAAAGTGTAGAACCCTGCACTTGGCCTTGTTCAATCTCATCCCATTGGCCTCTGCCCACCCATTCAGCCTGTCAAGACCCTCTCACTGCATCCTTTTATCCAGTAAGTCCAGGCTCCCTTTGTAGCCAGAGTAGGGAGAGGTACATTCAAAGGGTGATTTCTTTTAATTCTGGAAATGGCTTTTTATTTTCTCTGATGGTAGGATGGATTAACCTAGGCCTCTGTGAGAAGACTGTGTAGGAGGAAGGAGTTCTTGGCATATCAGGCACTGAAGGAAAAAAGTTATTATTGCCTGCCTTGTTACTGACCTGCTATAAAGGTAACTTCCACAATACAGAATTTATCTGTCAGATCGTAGTCGTAAAAGTAAGCTTTCTTCCGTGTCTGGTGCAAAGAAACATTTAGTACCCTTTCAGGCACCAGTTTTGCAGGTTATGGAACAATAGACAATTTAAACTCTATTTGTATTGCTCTATTAATATAATAAAGCCATCCTCTGAGAATTTCCACTGTTGCAGTGCTTCCACAGCGAGTACCTCATTTCCCATACAAAATAAATCAGAAGCCATGTAATGCTGCAACAGAGTCCTGTCAATACCAGTTAATAACACGAAGGAATTTATGAGGTGCTGCTCTTCTGATTCCACAACACCAGGTAACACAAATAACCCTGAGGTTTGATTTAAAAGCAGTGATGCTTGAAGTTTTCTGCTTAAATATTGAAACAAAAAAAAAAAAAAAAAAAAAAAAAAAGAAAAGAATGAAAAAGTTGCTGCTAATTATCAGGGCCATTACTGTCATCAACTGGAGAGCAGCCAAACAGAGAGGGATCTGGGGGTACTGATTGATACCTGCCTGAACATGAGCCAGCAGTGTGCCCAGGTGGCCAAGAGAGCCAGTGGCATCCTGGCCTGCATCAGGAATGGTGTGGTCAGCAGGAGCAGGGAGGTCATTCTGCCCCTGTACTCTGCACTGGTTAGACCACACCTTGAGTACTGTGTTCAGTCCTGGGCCCCCCAGTTTAGAAAGGACATTGAGATGCTTGAGCGTGTCCAGAGAAGGGTGATGAGGCTGGTGAGAGGCCTTGAACACAGCCCTACGAGGAGAGGCTGAGGGAGCTGGGATTGGTTAGTCTGGAGAAGAGGAGGCTCAGGGGTGACCTCATTGCTGTCTACAACTACCTGAAGGGTGGTTGTGGCCAGGAGGAGGTTGCTCTCTTCTCTCAGGTGGCCAGCACCAGAATGAGAGGACACAGCCTCAGGCTGCGCCATGGGAAATTTAGGCTCGAGGTGAGGAGAAAGTTCTTCACTGAGAGAGTCATTGCACACTGGAATGGGCTGTCCAGGGAGGTGGTGGAGTCACCATCCCTGGAGCTGTTCAAGGCAAGGTTGGACGTGGCACTTGGTGCCATGGTCTAGCCTTGAGCTCTGTGGTAAAGGGTTGGACTTGATGATCTGTGAGGTCTCTTCCAACCCTGATGATACTGTGATGCTGTGATACTGTGAACTCATGGCTTAGAACACTGAACCTGAGACTGTCTCCTATCTTATTCGTATATAGAAGATTTATGCTTGCAATTCACATCCTGGCAAATCCTTTCATCTCACAAATGACAGGTGCGGTTTAACCACGTCACTTACCTATTAAACTCAGGAAAATTCCAGAGCTGAATTCTTTCATATATCTTTTAACAGTAGAGAGACATTCAATTTTTTTTCTTTTTCTTTTTCTTTGAAACCAATTCTTTTCTTCCCAGTGTAATGAGCTATCCACATTGAGAAAATATTGCATGTGGATTCCACAGTCGTAAATGGGAAAGTAATTAGTGCTCAAAAATCATATGGCTTCGGTCCTCGTAGTTTTAAATGCCTAATTGAATGTTGATCTTGCAAACATTTGTGAGTACTGTGATTAAAGTTAACAATTCATCTACAACTTAGCAGATTGGTTCTTTTTTATGATATATCCAAGCCTTTGCTTTTGTAGACTGTGGAGTTCAAACAGAACTGCTGTTTTGTAGAATCAATCGCTTTCAGTAGCTGCTCGTTAAGAGATCTCAAGGTATAATCAGTCATGAAAGGAACTTGTTTTCTTTCAGAAACTTGTAAGAGGAGATTTGTGAGTTTTATTCCTAAATCATGTATTTTCCTTTATTCAGATTGCTCAGTAAGCATCTGAATTTGCCAGTTATTAAAGATACTTCTATTGCAGATTAATATTTAATTTCTAACTTAACAACAAGCAATGGCAAGAAAAGAGATGAGATTATTTTTCCCTCCCTCTGTGATTTGTTGCATTTCCCCTCCATATTTGTGGTCCTTTATCACTGAGGAACTAAATGGTTCCCTATCATTCATCACATCTACTGCCTACAAGTATATTTTCCTTTCCATTGTTTTGTTTTTCTATGTAGAGCAAACAAGATTTCAGATGCTACAGTATGATAATCAATCCTTTCTGTTAGTCTATGGTATGCAAGACTGCCATTGTTTTTTGAATGCTTTGATGCTTCTGTCAACTTCCTTTTGTCTTCTACTGCATTGTGACCTCCAAATACTGTAAGCAATAAATTGCATAAATGAAAATCATAAAAACTCTGAAGGAGCAGAAGGATTTTTCAAGTACAGATCTAATCACTTAGAAAATCAGACTTTTCCATGGGATTTTTTAAATGGATATAAAGAAATCATTTATAACCTGATCAGAAACACAAGAATAAAACTTGTTCTTGAGAGAAGCTGAGTCCTTTGCTTCCTCATAGAATCGTTATTTCAGCACAGCTTATTGAATTAGGGAGTGTAGCAAGAGGTAAAAGTTGTTAAAATTAAAGGAAAACATCTCTTCCTTTCGTTCTTGAAACAGTTAATTTGTTTCAATGCAGGATAAGTTCAGTAACCTTCTAGCTTTGCATAAAACAGAGTTCCAAAAATATGTGATATTTATACATGTAATTCCCTTTAGTACTAATTAAAACATATAATTATGTGTGCAAGACTTTCCCATGTGCCAGCTAGTGAACTGTCTATGATAGCAAGTTTCCAGTCAAGGGAGAATGTTATAGACAGAGGACATGGAAAATAAAAAGAGGGAGAGAGAGAGAAAACATAATGAAGTTATTAGGAAAATAAGAAGTATTTAAAATTGAGCTTTTCTGGTTGATGAGGAGAGAGCAAGGTGGGATATATTGTGTTTTTTGGGGAAGTATTCAGGAAATAGTCAAGGAAAAAAGCAGCAGCTTTTACATAGTGGTATTATTAGTTTCCGTTTAGTAGCTATCAGTGGACTCATGACAGCTGCACACCTCTGACATCCATATCTATTTCTCTTCACTTCTCACTCAGCAGCTGCAGCCAGCTATGGTGTTCATTGGATACCACTGGAGGCAGTTCAATATATGAAGTTTTCAGCAAATCATGCCAAATAAGAAAGATAGAAAGAAAGAAAGTAGCAAAAAGTAGTAAAATAGGCATGGGAGAAAGAAAGAGGAAAAGAGAATGAGAAATAGAAGGCCCTCTGAGAGTATATTTTTCTTTGCTGACTAGAGAGGGATCCAAATACGAGACTAACAATAGGTAACTAATTGGTAGACAGCTAAGAAAGCATGAGATAAATTTCAGTCTTAGTGGAATAGTGCTCAAAACAGATGCAAGATAAAAGAAATGAGCTTGCATCCTTTATTTTGCACTGCGATAGTTTTGCACTCCATTTGTTCTGGAGCTCTTTGCTCTATGTAGGGAGGTAAAAAGAACTGTAATTGCACCAGGCTGCACAGCCCTAAAAAGGTAATACACAGGCACATTATTTGAATCTCTCCCTACATCTCTACATGAAGTATTTTTGACAAATGACACTCAGCATCTCAGCTCCTGCACTGCCACACATCCCTCATATCTCCTACTCCTGAAATTCACCTCTATGGAACTTCTCATATGGCCTAGTGTAGTTGTCCACCTCTCTCAGGCTGCCTCTTGTCCTCATTTATCATCTACTCTTTCTTCCTATCCTGCACCAAGCATTCATTCCTTTGTTTTTAAACATTTTTTTTCCTGTTTGCCATCTTTTGGATTTCTCTGCCTCTGCTTCACCTCCCCTGTACTCAGCATTGGTCAGACCACACCTTGAGTACTGTGTCCAGTTCTGGGCTCCTCCATTCAAGAGAGATGTTGAGACACTGCAACGTGTCCAGAGAAAGGTGACAAAGCTGGTGAGAGGCTTGGAACACAAACCCTATGAGGAGAGGCTGAGGGAGCTGGGGGTGTGCAGCCTGAGGAAGAGGAAGCTCAGGGGAGATCTCATTGCTGTCTATAACTACCTGAAGGGAGGTTGTAGCCAGGAGGGGGTTGGTCTCTTCTCCCAGGCAATCAGCAACATAAGTGGACACAGTCTCAAGATGTGCTGGGGGAGGTCTAGGCTGGATGTTAGGAGGAAGTTGCTGACAGAGAGAGTGATTGGCATTGGCATGGGCTGCCCAGGGAGGTGGTGGAGTCACCATCCCTGGAGGTGTTGAAGAAAAGACTGGATGAGGCACTTAGTGCCATGATCTAATTGACTGGCTAGGGATGGGTGATAGGTTGGACTGGATGATTTTGGAGGTGTCTTCCAGCCTGGTTTATTCTATGATTCTATGATTCAAGAACATCTGAATGTGCTCCAGTGTGACCTGCTCTAGGTGATCCTGATCTGGCAGGGGGGCTGGACCAAATGATCTTTTGAGGTCTCTTCCAGCCAGATTGTATGATTTCTTTGCTGTCACTGTAAAACTACTGTCCATGTATTTTGGATGGAAATCTCTTTCCATACACCAGTTAATGCAGTTCCTCCAGGGACACTTCCATCAGCAATGAGATTCATAGATTTCTGCCCCTTTATGCTGGGAACAGCTGTGGCTTCTTCACAAAAGACATATCTGGCTTATGGTCCCAGGATTCCCAAACTGTAGCAAAGGAATGATTTTCCCATTAACCCCACATAATGTGCCTATTTTCTTGTACTGATTGGTATTTCCACTGGCTCGACTGGCAGTTGTTTTCATTGCTAACTTAAAGCTTTACAAAATATTTATGCTCAGATTCCTAACTTCACCCTTAAATTTAAACCTCTAACATTATGCTTAGCTCTGGCTAACATGCAAAGATAGTTGAGTCATGTAGTATTTACAGAAATCAATTTCTTTAGCTTAACATTTACTAGATCTGCATATTTTACTGACTTTCAAACTCTTGAGACCTTCTTCCAAATTTGATTCAATTATTGCTTGGGAAAACTGCTTCGGTTTTAATTTAATTTTTTTCCCCCTCCCTGCACTTTTCTGAGGAATAAGTGGAAATGAAAACAGTGCTCTAAAGTGCCCTGATGTACTGCTAAGCAATGCAGCATAATTGCCTAGCTTGTTTAACATGACACTCCTAATAATACAACCCGGATAGCGTTTACGGTATTTGAAATATGTCATGTTGTTGACTCATTTAATTCATCATCTGCTACACTCCCCAGATTCTTTGACTGCAAAGTTGGTGACTCTTGTATTTTATATGTGTGCATGTGATTGTTTCTTTGTACAAAGAGTGCTTCACATAATCTCATCTGACCCTGATTTTTTTTTCAGGAGTTATATCTTGTTTATCATCCTTGCAGTGATTTATTTAATTTATTATTAGTAGTATCATGCAATCATAGAATCAACCAGGTTTCTCTTCTTTTGGAAGAGACTTCCAACATCATCCAGGCCAACCTAGCACCCAGCCCTAGCCAGTCAGCTAGACCATGGCACTAAGTGCCTCAGCCAGGCTTTCCTTGAACACCTCCAGGGACGGTGACTCCACCACCTCTCTGGGCAGCCCATTCCAATGCCGATCACTCTCTCTGGCAAGAACTTCCTCCTAACATCCAGCCTAGACCTCCCCTGGCACAGCTTGAGCCTTTGTCCCCTTGTTCTATTGCTGGTTGTCTGGGAGAAGAAATCAACCCCCACCTGGCTACAGCCTCCCTTCAGGTAGTTATAGACAGCAATGAGGTCTGCCCTGAGCCTCCTCTTCTGCAGGCTGCACACCCCCAGCTCCCTCAGCCTCTCCTCACAGGGCTGTGCTCCAGGCCCCTCACCAGCTTTGTCGTCCTTCTCTGGACACATTCCAGTATCTCAACATCTTGAATTGAGGAGCCCAGAAGTGGACACAGTAAGGAGGACAGTTATGTTCAGAATCTCTGATTAAGGAATATGCCCATACTTTATACTGACAGTTTAAACACAGACTCTGCCATTTACATCTGCCTTCTACAACCACAATATTTTGATTATGTTCAGCAGTGTATTTATCTACACATGCAATTACCATACTCCCAATTTTAGCCTCCAAGTCATTAATGAAAATATTGAATGATATTGAAGCCAGAATATATCCCTGAGGGACCCAGCTTTATATCTTCTGCCAAACTCACGTTGAGTCATTAATATCAGTGGGAGAATAATTTATACTGAATAATTTCCTGGATGAATCTTTTTTTTTCCTTTTCCATGTTTACTGATCAATAATGACAAAATATTTTTAAAATTAATGTTGCAGTTTTCACTAAAAAGGTACTGTGGAAATCCTTGTTTATCACACTTGTCTTGAAATGCAAGAAATTGGATGGCAATGTATAATTTAAATGCTGCACACTCCATTTAGGAGCTGTATACACAGAAGAGTCACACAGCAAGAATCAAGCAGGAGAACAAAATATGCTCTCATTCATTTTTGGGTACTGAGGCCAACTGGCACGATGCTGCCCACATCTCTGGTAGCAATCTCTCTGAGCTCCAGAACAGGGTGTATCATGTAAACTGTTTATTGGAAATAAGCTAACCTGAACAAGCTCCTGAACCATCTCTGTGTATGGTCTGGACTCTGCTAGCTGGCATGAGCCAAATTAGCACCAAGGAACATTCAAGCACTTACTCATATAGACAATTGTGTTCCAGCACCTGGAAACAGTCCCAAACACAACTGAATCCAATATGATATATTTTAAAGGTCTACACTAAATATTTGTGTGGCATGCTGTAAATCTATGTTCTACTGTATTATTAATCATTTCTCTTTTGCCATTGGAATGGGCTGCCCAGGGAGGTGGTGGAGTCACTGTCCCTGGAGGTGCTCAAGAAAAGAGTGGATGAGGCACTTAGTGCCATGGTCTGGTTGACTGAATAGGGCTGGGTGCTAGGTTGGCCTGGATGATCTTGGAGGTCTCTTCCAACCTGCTAGATTCTATGATTCTTAGTTTCCCTAACTCTTCATGTATGAGTACATGTGGTAACTATTTGTCCTACAACATAGCTCCCAGCATTAGATTGTCCTTGGGGCATAGTCCCTGGGGAAAATTAGGTCATTTGGTGGTCTGTGATTCACTTCTTGCTTTTCAGCCCATGTCACTGCCTTTTCTGTTGAGGTCTTCTAGTAGAACTGGAAGTGTAAGGTGGTTGCTGTTTACTAGTTTGTAAAGGCAAACTCTTCCTTACCAAGAGTGTGGCTTAGGAGAAAAAGAAAAAAGAAATAACTTTTGGAAAAAGAAAAAAAAAAAAGTTGTTCAACAGATAGGGAAAGTAGCAAATCCTTCTTGCCTTTGGATTTTGTCCTGTGAATTTTATCCTTTCTTCTTGCCACAGACAGTATTTAGAATCATAGAATCACAGAATCAAGCAGGTTGGAAGAGACCTCCAAGATCATCCAGTCCAACCTAGCACCCAGCCCTGTCCAATCAACTAGACCATGGCACTAAGTGCCTCATCCAGGCTTTTCTTGAAGACCTCCAGGGACAGAAACTCCACCACCTCCCGGGCAGCCCATTCCAATGCCAATCACTCTCTCTGTGAAGAACTTCCTCCTAACATCCAGCCTATACCTTCCCCAGCACAACTTGAGACTGTGTCCCCTTGTTCTATTTCTCTCCTCAAATTCACTTAGATTTTTTTTTTTTATTGCTTGCTATGGGTAGTTTGGTGTTAGCTTTGTGATGATTGCTTGCCAACATACAGATGCTAAATGCCCAGATGTCTGATTCCTCTCAAAGGAGGCAAAGGAATAAATTGTATTTGCTCTTCCCTCGGGGGAGACAATAATTTGGGGCTCTTTCCTCTATCCAGATTCCAATTATCATCTGAACTTTGAAAAGTTAAATTCTTTATTAAATTGTTTGAAATTGCTGAGTGACTTCAGAAGTTATTTGTAGGACAGACAGCATGGTAGCATAAGTCTTACTACACCAAGAAACCAGACAAAAATGATACATCTGGAATAGATATCAGAACTTCTGCTTTTACATCCATGCTATGTGCTTTATAGATTCCAGCAACGTTCAGCTCATCCAGCACAATAATTTCCAACTAATCAACCTTAAGTTTCTCAGTTTTATGAGATCTGACGTACAAATCTTGCTACATGATTATTTTAATGTTTTTCAGGATGTTTTACATTATTCTATCTTGACCAAGAGATATTTATGTGAAATGGCTCTAGGCCAGTAGTATGCCTTTGTTTAATAAAAACGCACTGCGAACGTTTTAAGAGGTGTCTGTGTTTAATGGTGAATAAAACACTGGCTGTTCCTTTCTGTGGCCAAGTTGCTGTCTAGCTTGAGGTGCTAAATAACAAAGAGCAAATTTTGTGGTCTCTCCTAAGCCTGGAAGTGGAAACACCAGAGAAATTGTGTGCAAGTGGTTTCGGAGAGGGACAAGGAAAATGGCTTAGTGTGCAAATGAAGTAATAAGAGCAACAAGCCCAAAGGATATTCAGGGTGATAGTGTTGACTCACAGGATGATTGAAATCAGGTGGCTGAAGTATCATGGAGCACTCCACCCTTTTTTTTTTCCTGTGGGTGCTGTCTCCATGACTAAGGCAGCTCTGTGTGAGGCTGCTCTTGACTGGCATTGTTTTATAGCTGGCTTTTTGCCTTACTAGTCCAATGGTAAGCTGTTCAAGCACGAGAGCTGATCCAGGCTTCCCAGATGCAAGTGGCCACCTATGTAAAAGGCAAGACAAATAATAGCAGGAAGCGACTGCTTCAGCCAGACAAGCTGATGTCAGACAAGGATGGAGCCAGCCTCTTCTACATGATGCCCAGTGACAGGACAAGGGAGAGTGGGTAGAAATTGAGGCATAGGAGGTTCCATGTGAACCTGAGGAAGAATTTTTTTCACTGTGATAGTGACAGAGCACTGAAACAGGCTACCCAGGGAGGTTGTCAGGTCTCCTTCTCTGTAGAGCTGCCTACAACTACCTGAAGGGAGACTGTAGCCAGGAGGGGGTTGGTCTCTTCTCCCAGGCAACCAGCAACAGAACAATAGGACGCAGTCTCAAGTTGCGCCAAGGGAGGTCTAGGCTGGATGTTAGGAGGAAGTTCTTGACAGAGAGAGTGATATGCCCTTGGAATGGGCTGCCCAGGGAGGTGGTGGAGTCGCTGTCACTGGAGGCATTCATTAAAAGACTGGATGAGGCACTTAGTGCCATGGTCTAGTTGATTGGACAGGGCTGGGTGCTAGGTTGGACTGGATGATCTTGAATGTCTTTTCCAACCTGGTTGATTCTATGATTCAAGAACATCTGGATGTGTTCCAGTGTGATCTGTTCTAGGTGCTGCTGATCTGGCAGGAGCCTGGACCAAATGATCTTTCAAGGTCCCTTCCAGCCCCTAGCATTCTGACATTGTATGATTCTAAGTTGAATCTTCTCATACTCTTACATCAACCCTGAAATAGACTGAGGTGAGAATCGAGGTAGAATTTAAGGTGAGATATTGAGCAGCCTGCATTCTAGATTTCATTTTTCTTGAATTTTGGAAGTTTAAACCACTTCTTAGTAGCAGGATGATATTTTTATCTTCCCAGTTTACCTTTTAAAGTTAAAACATGGCAAAGTGCTAAGTGATGCTATCCACAGGGAGTAGCCCTTTCCAGAAGCACTTTTTGAGGCAGTGGGACTTCTTCAGTAAGTAGTGACTACACGTTTACACAGTCCTTTCTGAGATAAGATCTTTACACACACACACATATATATATATATTTATATATACATTTGTCTAGCCGCATGAGTATAACCTAGTGAGTGATCTTCTGCAGCATTCTATCCTGAGTTAAGTAAATACAATATTTCTGCTCTGGTAATGTGGTCTAAATACAATTCAAATTGCTGACAAGCTCTGTAATGTTAATGCCAGGCCTTGATTCAGGTTCTTAGCAAAGAGCTTCATAAGTTTTTGTGTGCTTAGTGCCTCTTTTCCCACCAGAAATTCCATTTCTAGATTTCAGACTGATGTTATGTTTCAAAAATGGTAAGGTTCCAAACAGAAGAGGAAGATTCAAGCTCATGTTTCCTGTGCATGCACTGTGTATACTTTCTATGCTGTGTAGGTGTTCTTGGCAATATTTAGCCTTTGCAATAGATTTTCATTTTTCAATTATAGAATCATAGAATGGTTTAGGTTAGAAGGGACCTCAAAGATCATCTAGTTTCAACCCCCCACCATAGGCAGAGACACCTTCCCCTAGAACAGTATGAGAAAAGTTAGTGTATGACCACTTTCTAATGGAGGTGATATTTTTCCACCCATAATTCACTGAAAAACAAGAGTGATTTTGAAATCTATATGGTATTATTTTTGTTCTTATTACCAACTGAGGCCTTAAGCAAACAGTTTTATTTCTTTTGCTTGCATAGAAAATGATAGATTTTGAACACAAGATCCAGTTGGATCCACAGTTTTAAGGTTCCAACAACTGGAACTCTAAGTTTTGGCTAGGTATGGAATAAAGCACCACTTACACAACTGACCAGTTTTCTCAGCTGGGAACTGTCTAAGGGGTGTGGGACAGATGTTCAGATAGCAGGAAAAGGCTGGGGGTGGAAAGAATGAAACCAACCTCATTCTTTTTTTCTCCTTAAGTATACTTCCTCCCCAAAGCCTACTTCAGCTGAGGACCAGAGAAAAAGGCTGGGTGGTAATAGGGGGTATAGCTGGGAAAAACCATCTCACTCTACCTTCCACTAGGTGAGGGGGGAAAGAAAGATGTTTTAGAGTGAGCCAAGATAAATAAGAGATATGCAGTGTCTCAGACATAGGATGGATGGGTGGTCAGGAAATAGATATCTGAAGGGAGAAAGCTGACAGGAGGGAAAGAGAAACTAAGAAGAACCTGTGTCTTCACCAAGTTTGTAATGGATGGCAGTCCTTTTTAGCACAGCATCACAATCCCAGCTGTCTGCCTCATTTTTCTGTTGAGAAATTTTCACAGTTTCCCAAATCTCCTTGGAGTTTTGTTTCCTCACCAGATTTCTTTGTGACTAATTGTTACTAAGGTGTCCTGACAAAAGCCTGCCTGTTGTTTCTGTGAGACTTGTGGTTCGGCCAACTGTCTGCTATTCCCCGCCAGAGAAGGACTGATCTGCTCAAAGCTTTCCAGACCTCATTTCCAAAGCTGTAGTTGCAGTGTTTGAAGAAGACCTAGGATGAGGTTTGGTGCCCTTGAATATCTTTTTCAGGTGATATTTAAACCTGAAAAGCCATTTTCTATCAAAACCTGGGGTAAAGCAGATCTCATGATCTGCATGCCTGCTAACCACTCCACTGTTATCTTTTGGAACACTTATTTATCACCAGAACAGTAGGAGCTCTAGCTCAATGCAAGGTTTTGCAGCACTTGAAAGTACACTTAATCAGTGACTCATTTGTACTTTAATTTTATTATACTTAAAGATACTATAAATACAAATTTAGGGACCAAGCCTGCAAGTCTTTATTCATGCAAATAGCTCCAATGCACTCAGAAATCCTATTTCTGTGATTACAGAATGAGCTCTTAGTTTTTTGGGAAGCTGTGCAGCTGCTAATCAGACAATATCATTTTCATAACAGTTATTCAGAATAGGGATGTGTAACTGTGTCAGGAGAGGGAAAAAAGGATTTGACAGCATCACAGAATCATAGAAACATTCAGGTTGGAAAAGCCCCTCAGGATCACCAAGTCCAACTGATAACCTTGTTTTACAAGGTTCATCCTAAACCATATCCCCAGGCATGACATCCAAATGACTTTTAAACACATCCAGGGTTGGTGACTCAACCACCTCCCTGGAAACCCTTTCCCTGAAAGTTTTTTTCCTAATGTCCAATCTAAACCTACCCATTCACAGCTTGAGGCCATTTGCTCTTGATCTATCACTGATTACCTCTGAGACCAGCACCAAACTCTGCACAATGTCCTTTCAGGTAGCTGTAGACAGCAATGAGGTCTGCCCTTTGCCTCCTCTTTTCCAAACTATACAGTCCCAGAATCTCAGCTGTCTTCATCAGAGTGACTTCATTGTCTGGATGCATTCCTCTCTGACCTGAGCTAGATTGTATGGACCTGCTCTGACAGGGCCCTGGGTTGGACTCGATAATCTCTTTGGGTCCCTTCCAACTCCTGACATCCTGTGGTCCTGTGACCCTTCAGACCCTTCCCCAGCTTTGTCATCTTCCTCTGCACTCACTCTAGCACCTCAACATCTCTCTCATGGTGAACAACTTCCTTCTCACGTCCAGTCTGAATCTCCCCACCTCCAGCTTTGCTATATTGCCCCTAGTCCTGTCACTGCCTAAAAAAGTCCCTCCCAGCTCTTTTGTAGTCCTCCTTCAGATCCTGGAAGGCCACAAGAAGGTCACCTGGGAGCCTCCTCTTCTCCAGACTGAACAGCCTCAACGCTTTCAGTCTGTCCTCATATGAGAGATGCTTCAGCCCTCTGAGCATCCTTGTGGCCCTTCTCTGGACACACTCCAGCACATCTGCATCACTCTTCTAATGGAGGCTCCAGAACTGGATGCAGTACTCCAGGTGGAGTCTCAGCAGAGCGGAGGGGCAGAATCACTTCCCTCGACCTGCTGGCCACACTTCTCCTGCTGCAGCCCAAGCTCTGCTTGGCTTTCTGGGCTGCAAGTGCACACTGCTGGCTCATGTTGAGCTTCTCATCCACCAGCACCCCCAAGTCTCTCTCCTTGGGGCTACTCTCCAGCCAATCACTGCCCAGCCTGTATTTGTGCTTGAGATCGCCTCAACCCAGATGCAGGACTTTGCACTTGGTCAGATATACAGATATTTACAGCTATATACAATTTAAAAGTAATACAGAGATACAAACCTCCTTCTGAACAGCAGACTGCCCAAGGAGGGCTCCCACCTATTTTCCGCCCCCTCCCTTATCTCAGAACCTCACTTACATGCAGGGAAGAGCTGTGAAAGGTCGGCAAGAGGTTAGAAGAAGAAATGATTAGTTTGAGTTACACAGATCCTGGCAGAGGAGTTACTACAGCAAGCAGGCAGCCACAGACAAAGACTGAGTTATCCCTGTGTTCTTGTTTAAATAGTTCCAACCAAAACCAATGGGTAATGTAGATTTCACTATTTTTTTTTCACAGCCAATGATCTAGTTTCTCTCATTAAAATATTCCAACTAGCCTCAAACCAGCACATACATGTAAAAAATGAATGTTTCCTTCATGATAATTAATGTTTTTGATACAGATTATATTCAAGAGCAAAATGTGTATTCATTCAGTTAATTTCTAGCTGTGTGGAAGTTAGATACTGACATCTCCTTTGGTTAGACCTATACTGCTTAACCACACAAGAACAGAATGTGGCCCTCACTGCCAGCATCCAATCATCCATAATGTCCAGCCATAAAGACAAATCCTGACACAGATTTTTTTCCCATGCTGATTGTTTCTTTTCCAGATAATATCCAGGCACTGCTGAGGAACAGCCTAGGCCAAGTACCATACCAGTATTAGCTTAGTTAGGTACAGCCTATCTATTCTGGCAAGGTAAGAGGTTGTGTGCAACTGAATGGTGAACTCAAAACTGCACCACAGCAACTAAGCAACTGAATGGTGAACTCACCACAGCAGCTAAGCAACTGAATGGTGAACTCAAAACTGCACCACAGCAGCTAAGCTCAGGCCAAGAAACAGCCCATGTCCTTCTTTGTTTTTTTTTAACTGATATACATGTAGTCTTAGCCTCCTCATCCAGTACCTTCCAGTAAGTGGTTCAAGCTGACTTAATATCACTGTCTTAATTAGAAAGATTACATGACCCATTAACTTCGGAAGGCTCACTATTGATTAAGTTAGAGTAGATGTTACTTTAGTCAAAGTTCTGTGAACTAAATCTTAGGCTGAGTCCCTGGTGGAGGCAGACCATGAAGGAAGAGTGTTTTCCAGCTGGAATCTCAGTAGCAGCAGGCTAGGAACTGCAAAAGGAAGATGAAGAAAGTGCCAAAGGAGACACTCATGCTGCAATGTGCTATAGAGAGCCTGTGATGTTTCGTGGGAAGCTGTGAAATATGAGAAGTAATTAATAGGCTTGGAGAAAAAAACCAAAACAAGTTACTGTATATGCCTAGATAATTGTATATTATTAGGGCTCCCATTTCTAGAGTTAGGAGGCATTTTTAAAGTACTCTTTGCATATATTTTCATGAGGTTTTTAACTGCAACTCACTGGCACTGCCCTTAGCCATGAAGAAGACTGTGAGCTATGTGAGGTGTGGCTTTGTTAAAAATAAAATGACATATCTTGCACTTTTGTAGTGGCAGAAGGGGATTGTTGTGTGATTGTAAAAAGTGGAAATGCTCATTTTTTCCAACGGGATGTGGATCTTACTTCTAAAAGCCTAAATTATCTGGTTGTTAAGGCATTGAATCTGAAACATTGCATTTCACCTGCACTGCACTGTGTCAAACGTAACCATGCAAGGATCCACAGCACAAGCAGTCAGAGAATCAGAATTAATAAGGTTGGGAAAGACTTTCAAGATCACCGAGTCCAGCTTATCACCTAACACCTTCTAATCACAGAACTTTAGAGGTTGGAAGGGACCTCCAGAGATCTTTGAGTTCCAGCACAGGATGCTAGGTTGGACTGGATGAGCTTGGAGGTCTCTTCCAACCTGGTTGATTCTATGATTCTATGATACTGTGATTCTAACCTCCCTGTCAAGGCAGGATCACCTAGGGTAGTTTGCACAGGAATTAACTAAACCATGGCACTAAGTGCCACATCCAGTCTCCTTTTAAACACCTCCAGGGATGGCGACTCCACCACCTCCCCTGGCAGCCCATTCCAATGCCAATCGCTCTTGCTGTGAAGAACTTCCTAACATCCATCCTAAACCTGCCCTGGCACAATTTGAGGCTGTGTCCTCTTGTTCTATACTGATTGCCCAGGAGAAGAGACCAACCCTCACCTGGCTACAACCTCCTTTCAGGTAGTTTGTGCAGAGGACTCTCAGCATGTGAGATCCATGTTATTTGAACTCACTCTCTTGGGCTACTCCTTTCTGATTTCCTATTTCACATGTCAGACTCAAAGAACAGACTTCTCCAATCACCTGACAGCAGTGAGTGACTGGTATGTAAGCATACAGCTCGTAATTCATGCACAAGTGTTTTTATGGTGACAGCAAATCTTTACATGTTCTTTCTGCAGGGGCATTGTTGACATGGACCCATCGAGATTTGGGGATGGCTCAGTGTGCTGTGATTGACAGAGTGCTTGTGCTGCTATTAGTACATGCAGCTCCTCAATGGTTGCACAGGTATTATCAGAAATGCATTAATATTATGACATATTGCTGTCCATTTCTTAAAACTATGATGTGCCTGGCAGCTGCTGAGTTGTTTCCTCCCTAAGTAGTACAGTTAAGAGATGTTTCTCAGAGATGTCACTCAACTTCAGGCCAGGGATAGTAACAGAAACTTCTTGTGCAATGTGGAAAGTATTCATAATGGCTTGGATTCCCCCTAGAACTAACACACATTAGATAGGAGGGCAAAGATATTCTGTGCTTGCCATGCATATATTTAACTGAGTGGTGGAGCCTCCAAGGCTGTGAACCCACAGTTCACATTATTTACCCAGGCGACAGCTTCTTCTACGATGCGCTTTTATGAAGCAATTTGTAGCAGTCACAATTCTGTATCTTCATAGTGGTTGCAAAGAACCTGAAGTCTCTTAAAAATGGTTTATAGTAAGAGAAAATAATGAGATAGCTGTAAGAGTTCTACACAAGCTATCCATGTACTCAGCAAAAACCGAAGGTGGCATATACTCATTTACAACACCTGAATTGCCTCCTTTGAGAGGTAAGAACATGCTCATAGCTGATTGCTTTGGTTAACATAATTAGAAATAGCTAGGAATTTTTTTTTTGCCTATGACTGGAAATTTAAACTACATGGATTTACACTAGGAATAGGGCAAAGGGTTTTAATATTTATGGTGGAATAAACACTGGAGTAACTGATCAGTGCACTATCTTTCTCTGTTTTATTGTAGATGCTCCTGAGTTTTCCAAGCAACTGCAGTTCAGAAGTTGTTGGCCTTTTATAGCCAAGTAACCAGTCTTGTCAACTGCAATGTGTTCCTATGTAGAATTTGAGGGGGTTTTGCAAATATTGAAATAGTCTGATAATATTTTTTTGAATGGACTGATTCAGCCTTGTTGATCAATATTAGCACTTTACAGACTAGTTACTACCTGCTGTCCTAGTTAAGAAATGGAAAACTCCTACCTTAAAGCCAGACTGGATTCAATGGTACTTTATGATATCATAATCTCTGAGTATCAGTGTTGAGGACATAAAGGTCAAGAGCATAATTAAGGGGCAGTTGTCAAAGCAGCCTTCTTTCCAAGAAAACTCTGTCTTAATTAACCATCCCTTTGTGTAAATGCTAACAAATCTTCCTACCCCTGAGCTAATGGATTCGATCCACTTGAAAGATAGATGAACAGCTATGAACAAGACATTTGAATGCACAGAACATAAAAGGTTCTCTAGAGGCTTGGAAAACAGACCAGTTGTAAAACAAATTCATTTGGACAACCGAACAAAGGATCCTGATAGTTTCCATGTGCAAAAGATGGACACTCTTTAGGATGAAGCAGCTATGGCCATCCAAAAGTTCCCATGCAGGATCAGCATAAATCAGGAACCAGGCTGTAAATAGGAATAAAATTTATCTAGTTCCTTTCAGACTCCAATTGAAAAGGAAGTTCACTCAGTTTACATACTAAGGAACATTTTAAATATGATTTTTTTTTTTCCTTAGAATTTTTGGAGGTTTGTTTGTTAGTTTATTGTTTTGTTTCTTTGTTTTAAAGAATGTTGATGCAGGAAAAAAAAAACCCATGTAAACATTCTTAAAAAAAAAAAGAACAGAGGCAAATAAATCCTAAGGGAGAAATAACAGAGAAAAAAAAATAACATTTTCATTTCATTTTATTCTTGGCTTTAGGTCAAGGCTATAAGTGAAGGTGTGAATTACATCATTGACAGGTGAGAACCTAAAAGACAACTGTGGGTGGTTAAAAGCCCAAGCTTATGATGGTAAAAATAGTTTCCTGACTAGTATCTCCAGTGCCTGTACAACAGTGGGTGGACAGACACATACCATTTCAGATCCACCATTGCAGCATGAGGACCAGTTAGCTGTGTTTCGTGTTTGTTTGGGTTTGATATCTCAGCATCTCTGTCTGAAATATGAAGCCTCCTTCTTAAAATCTGTACATATGTTTATCAGCTTCGGTCTGAAGAGTCTAAATTCTGCCATCATTTGATGTTCTGAACACCCACTGTAGTTTATATTTTTAAAAGTTTATTATATTTGTTCTGGCTTTTTCCACATACTTTGTGCCAGGGCTGTAAGAAATTATCCCCATACATAAAATTCACTGAGATAACAACATGCAGTGAAATGCATATGGATTTTTATTTAAGCCATAGCATCTCAAAGCACTTCGCAAACACCAACTGAGCCTTGTAGAACATATCAGAAACTTTAAAGTTTTATCATCTCGTTTTACAGACATGGAAATGGAAAGTTTTGCCTCATGAGTTCTAGTGCATTTATGTGCAGCAGTTCAAGACACTCACTGGTGATTTGTGCTAACAGAGGAGCAAATGCCAGTGGCCGTTGGATGTGTCTGCTTCTGCATGGTACCTTCACGAAATGGCAGTAATAAAAAGTATAGAACATGGGCAAGGGGCAGGGGAAGCTAGAATAAGCTCCAAAAGGTTCCCTTGTGTGAACAATTAAAAGACTAAGACTGTTCTGTACATGATAAAAGATACCTACCCCACTAAATTGTGCCCCAAGCTGACATTATGAAGAATTCTATGACTTTCTCCTAACTAAAGATAAAGCCAAAGATCACAGGATGTTAGGGTTTGGAAGGGATGTCCAGAGATCCAACCCCCTGTCCAGTGCAGGACCATAGAACCTAGCTCAGGTCACACAGGAATGCATCCAGACAGGTCTTAAAAGTCTTCAGAGAAGAGGAATCCACAACCTGTCCAGGGAGCCTGTTTCAGTGCTTTGTGAACCTTACAGCAAAGAAGTTCCCTCCTTTGTTGAGGTGAAACTTCCTGTGCTGTATTTTATACCCATTAGCCTTTCTCCTACCACAGGGATCAACTGAGAAGACTTTGTCCCCTCTCTCTTGGCCCTCAGATATTTATAAACATTGATTAGATCCCCTCTAAGTCTTCACCAGAGCAAAAAGCCCCAGGTTGCTCAACATCTTCTCATAGGGCATGTATGACATTACACAAAGAGTATTTTCCTCTTTCTGAGCACCATGCAATTTCCAGTGGACTTGATCTGTGTTCAGACTGAGCTGAGTCACCATCCTCAAGCCTCTCTTTTTCTGAGACATCCTACAGCCAGACTTGAAGTCTCAACAATAACTGATGCTTACCCTACCTTTCCACCAGATGGCCTTGGACTCGGGTAGCTGGGGGAGAAGAAGGGGTTTTAATATGTTTGGAATATGTTGCCAGAGGTCTTTTCAATGACATGTTTTGAATAGGTTGTAGGATACATGTGCACATGTCTTTCTATTGTAAATAGCCAGTTCCTGCATGTGAACCCTTCAGAAGCATCATTACCCAACAGAACAGGCAAAAGTAGCATATTTTAATAAGCCCTTAGCTTGGTTAAGACAGCTATGTCCACAATAACTTGATCCTCATATCAGGAGTTCCATCATAATGCTCAGCAACAAATCCACTCTCTCTGCCAACAGCTTCCTCCTAACATCCAGCCTATCCTTCCCCTGGCACAACTTGAGACTGTGTCCCCTTGTTCTGTTACAAACCAAATCTGTGTCTTTTCACTGATTTTAACGACGTAACTCAGAAGTGTGGAATCCAAAGTTTTTACTGAGAAGAAGAGCTCAAATCAAAAATGGAAATGCACCTGAAAATTGCAAGTTGGGCCTTATAAGAATTTTAAGGAAGGATAAATATGCTTTAAGTTAGTACATTAGAAGTAAGACATTGGAAAAAGGATTATAATAACAATAATAAAGACACTGAGAACATCAACACCAAAAGTGTCATTGTCCTTTATTCACTATTCTATCTTACAAGGTTTAACTGTGGTGTGTGACTAACAATTGGCACCAAGCACATAAAGGTGAAAACTGAAGTTAAAATAGAAAACAAATCATGCTAAAATCTTCTTAGGTAAACTACAGCTTGAATCAGCTTTGCTTTTAGGAAACTGGACGAAACAATTTCAGCCTAGTTAAAAGTCATATTTGGGAAATGAACTGAAACTGAAACATCAGAAAGCAGGAGAGAAGATCTGGTGCCTAACCTGAGGTGGCAAGATGAAATGTGTGTTTTGAATTTCAGGCTTTGGAATAAAAAGGCAAATAGTCTATTTGTAATAATTTAGAAGATAATAAGGCAGTAAGTAACAGCCAAGATAGATTTGTTAAGAACAATCAATGCAATTTTCAGCTATTCCTTGTGGAAGAGAACAAAGTGAAATACACAGATTGTTCTTGGGTTTTCTAAGGTTTCCTGTGTAGTTTTAGTCATTGCAATCAAAGTAGGTTAAACATAATATAGATGAAACTATTGTACAGTGAGTGGAGGAACTCCAGAAAACAAAGTATAGCTGTGTGCTGTGTAATATCAAAGCCTTTATAAAGCTGGATTGTGCAGATGTCTGTTCTGGGGTTGATACCATTCCTTTTCTTAACAATAATTGGGAGCACATTTCTTTAATGACACCAAGCTGAAAAAGTTACAAATCCTTTGGAAGGCAGGAATATAACTCAAAATGACCATGAAAAGATGCTTCAAAAGCAGTAAAAAAATTAGCAACAAAAAGAGCAAGGCTCCACGTTTAGTGAAAACCTTCACCTGCAACATGTGGAATAATTGCTTAGAAAGTTCTGCAGAATGTAAGCCAGGAGATGATTTAATTCTTACATTGACCAACAGGCTAAAATGTCACACAGTGGTGAAAAGCAACATTTTCCTGTGATAGATAAATAGGAAAGGTATATGCAAAAAATAGAACAATCCTCCCACTGCCCACAAATAGTCCTCATAAGAGGACTGTGAGGATGTTCAGAAAAGACTAGACACAGGGAAAATGTTCTGAAAGGAGTGAATCATTAATTCTTGCTATGAGAGGAGGAATGACTATAAAGAAAGTATGTAATACAAATTGGAATACCCACTGGAATGGGCTGCCCAGGGAGGTGGTGGAGGCACTGTCCCTGGAGGTGTTCAAGAAAAGCCTGGATGAGGCACTTGGTGCCATGGTCTAGTTGACTGGATAGGGCTGGGTGCTAGGTTGGACTGGATGATCTTGAAGGTCTCTTCCAACCTGGTTGATTCTATGATTCTATGTTTAGGATTATAGCCTGTTGTCTGTGCCTACAGGGAGTAAACATGAAGACTTAATTTGAGTAGCAAGGGATATTTAGCTTAACTATTTCCAAAGATAAAGAGTGTAGAACCTCATCTCTGGGCAGGCTGTTTGCAGTGTTGTAACACACCCACAATGAAAATGTCTTAGTTTTGTTTTGGTTTTAAGTGGAATTTGCTGTATTTCAACTAGTGCTCTCCAGTCTTTCATTAGGTGTTTAATTCCTTTCATTGGATATTGAAGTCTGCATTTTGCTCCATAAATTATAACTTGTTTGGAGGAAATGCAAAATCTCTGGCTTCTGGGCCATTGCAAGTAAGCAACCAAGGACAGAAGACTGACAGAAGTTTATAACTTCATAATAAAATATCTATCAGAAATCCTATTCCAGGAAGTAAATTGAAAAGTATTATGTGATATTTTAGTTCCACCTTTCCCTTTAAAGTCATTGAGAGCCCAATACTTAATACAGTTTCTACCATCTAACAAATTTATGCTTTAATACTCCTTTGATTTGTGTGTATGAAAACTTTATAATACCTCACAGTTAATGTATAATAAGGGAAAATACTTTTTTTTTTGCCCATGATGAAATAAACTTTATCTTATTGTCAATAAGATATTAAACTCTAAAGACTCTTGAAAAGTGCATTATTTTCCCCTTGAAAAACAAAGTTTGTATTTTCTTCTTAAACAATGTTCAGCCAAAAAAATCCAATAGGGAGAGCTGCTTTATAGAATGAAGTAAAAGGTGAGCAGGAAGTTCTTTACCATGAGAGTGGTGAGAGCTTGGACTGGGTTGCCCAGGGAGGCAGTTGAGGGTCCATCCCCGGAGGTGTTTAAGGGCAGGCTGGATGAGACTCTAGGGTAGGATGTCCCTGCCCATGGCAGGGAGGTTGGAACTAGCTGATCCTTGTGGTCCCTTCCAACCCTGACTGATTCTATGATTCTATGATCTCCACAGCTCATCCTTTCTGACTGCATTCTCATTCCTAAAAATGAAGCAGAATGTTGAAAGCATAACATTTACAACATACAATGGTTTTAATCTGATTCAAAATGACATAAATCTCAGAAGCTCTTTGTAACCAATCACTTGCCTTTATATTTGATATAATCTATTGATGACTTTAATTTTTGTAACTCCTAATGTGTTTGCAACACAGTTTTCCCATAGAGGCAGTAGAATAAGTACTTGATTCGTGCATTTTTATTCCCTAAAGGTATTTAATTTGGATCAATCTGAAACAGAAATACTATTTTTATTTTTAATATATAAGATGTTCTGAAGCTAAGAGAAAAATTGATATCACAGAAACTTTTTAAGACCTCTTGATTGAGCTATCTTACTCGTAAGCTGAAAGTAAACCAAAGGTCCTTTTAACAACTCTTCTATTAGTTGTTCCTCAACATGCAGCACTTCAGTCTCCCTCTTTTCATTAAAATCTGTATTTCCTTCTCTTCCCTTTTAGAAAACTTTTCATATATAGCAGGAGACTTTGATTTTTAGAGGGAAGAAGGCATTAAATCCCTCATTAGGTTGCCTATAGTTTGCTTTTCTAATTAAAACTGGAGAAAACTGCAAGCCATACTCTCACCATGGGCTGTTAATTCAGAATGCAAATTATACTTCTACCCCCCTTCGGAAGCTGCTCAATGGATTTCTGTATGCTTATCTTCTTAAAATGTTTAGGCAGAATGGCTAGAAGGGATGGCTTCTTTGGGTCCCTTCCAGCCCCTAATGTCCTGTGACTGTCCCTCTTGTTCACAACTAAAGTAGCACCTTGCCTATTTGAATGGCATCCTGGCCTGTACCAGGAACAGTGTGGCCAGTAGGACAAGGGAGGTTATTCTTGCCCTGTACTCAACATTGGTCAGGCCACACCTTGAGTACTGCGTCCAGTTCTGGGCTCCTCAATTCAAGAGAGAGGTCGAGGCACTGGAATGTGTCCAGAGAAGGATGACAAATCTGGTGAGGAGAGGCTGAGGAAGCTGGGGGTGTGCAGCCTGCAGAAGAGGAGGCTCAGGGCAGACCTCACTGCTGTCTACAACTACCTGAAGAGAGACTGTAGCTAGGTGGGGTTGGTCTCTTCTGCCAGGCAACCAGCAACAGAACAAGAGGACACAGTCTCAAGATGTGCTGGGGGAGGTCTAGGCTGGATGTTAGTAGGAAGTTGTTGGCAGAGAGAGTGATTGGCATTGGAATGGGCTGCCCAGGGAGGTGGTGGAGTCACCATCCCTGGAGGTGTTGAAGCAAAGCCTGGATGAGGCACTTAGTGCCATGGTCTGGTTGACTGGCTAGGGCTGGGTTCTAAGTTGGACTGGCTAATCTTGGAGGTCTCTTCCAACCTATCTGATTCTATGATTCTATGATTAGTTTACTTCATCTGATGAGGAGGAGACAGTTAGGAACATCTGATGCATGAATCTTTTTCTGGCTCTTGTCCTATATTAATGCCAATAATTAATAAAAATAATATTATATCTGGCATACAGAAAGCCTGCAGAATGTTTAATCAGTCAGATATTTAGATATATTTAAGTGTTTTACTGACTACTATTATTTATCTATCTATCTGTCTGTCTATCTATCTATCTATGTATGTTTGACTTGCTTGGTATATACTCCTGCACTTTAAACTGTGATGTTTGAGGTGTGAACCAAGGATGTACTCTTCTTTTTTCCAAGCATGGAGTTATTAGACTGTGAGCTTCTCTGAATGGGGAGAAGAATAAAATTTATAGAACACTTGCATCTGAAATTAGATCTGTTCATCTAATGCACCTTTGAATAATTTATTTTACAAGAAATGGTGAAATTCACCAGGTAATCTGATCTGCAATGAATAACTCAATTACTTTGACATGACATACTATTACGTGCAGTTTCAGCTGCTATAGTAAGGATACAGAGAGAAAGGAGGGAAAAGAAAACCATCACTCCCCACCAGCCAGTCCTGCAGGAAGGGAATGACTTTTGAAGTTTGCCTTCAGGAAAAGTGGTTGCATGTCAGGAACAATCAAGGTAAAAGAAAAAATGTTTTTAGCTTATTTCATCCCATTTTACTTCTGCACACTACTGTGGTAAGGACAACTCCTCTGATGAGAAATCTGACACCTCTCATCACTAGTGGGCGTCTAACTGCAGCAAAAGCAGATGGAGGCAGGGAAATCGCAGCATCTGTCACACAGGCAGCAATGAAATGCATAAACATTTCTTGTGAAGATGAAAACCAGCAGATTAGTCTTCTGGTTGCAATACAAACTCCTCAGGTCTAGGCTACAAATCTGGCTCTTGGATGAATCAATCTCCCAGGTAAAAGTCAACAATTCAAGAGAGATGTTGGAATACTGGAACGTGTCCAGAGAAGGGTGACAAAGCTGGTGAGAGGCCTGGAACATAGCCCTGTGAGGAGAGGCTGAGGGAGCTGGGGGTGTGCAGCCTGGAGAAGAGGAGGCTCAGGGGGGATCTCATTGCTGTCTACAGCTACCTGAAGGGAGGCTGTAGCCAGGTGGGGGTTAGTCTCTTCTGCCAGCCACCCAGCAATAGAACAAGGGGACACAGCCTCAAGTTGTGCCAGGGGAGGTCTAGGCTGGATGTTAGGAGGAAGTTGTTGGCAGAGAGAGTGATTGGCATTGGAATGGGCTGCTCAGGGAGGTGGTGGAGTCGCCATTGCTGGAGGTGTTCAAGAAAAGCCTGGCTGAGGCACTTAGTGCCATGGTCTGGTTGATTGGACAGGGCTGAGTGCTAGGTTGGACTGGCTGATCTTGGAGGTCTCTTCCAACCTGGTTGACTCTATGATTCTATGAATTCCCTCACCTACACATATATTCATCCTGTTCTAGATGGGGGCTAAGTGCAAGCCATCCATTTAGCTGTGGTTGAGAGTAACTATTGGAGAGGTGAGTGGTTGATGATGGTAAATCTAAAGAACAGCAGAGTGAGATGATCTGGTGTATTAGGAGATTGAGACTGTCCAGAAGATGTATTTTTGGATACCAACATTGAGGACTTCTAATTTTGCTACTTTTAATGTAATTTCCAGGCTTTTTCAGAAGCAATAGATGTTGGGTAGGGAACAGAGCCTGTATATGGCATATGACAGTGGATCACAGGGCTGGGGAAAAAAATAAGTTAAAAGATGCTTACATCTGTCTTGAAGTCCTGACACACTTTGCCAAGATTTGTGAATGTCAAACAAGGTGTGGGATTTTGTTTGCAAAATTATGCTACTGATATCTACTATTTTGGAAGGCAGCTCAGCTCGTGGTTTTCAGTCCTGTGATATGCCAGGATATAATGCTGTCTAACTGACAAGGGCAAGAAAAAGTGATTCAAAGAACACAGAATCAAGGTCACTGCCCAAATGAGGTAAGACAAATTCCGAGATAGGACAGAAAGTAAGAAAACCAAAATCATCACACTCACAAAACCCCAAACCAACCAACCAAAAAATCCAACACTGCAGAATGCTTGAAATCTTGGGGGCACTGCTTGCAAATACACAAAGCAATGTCACAAAATGTCACTCAATTTGGCTGAGGTGAGTGAACTAATTGCCACGAGTCCACATTTGTAAGTCAGGTATAAGAATCTGAGATTGACTGAGGATTCAACTGGTGAATTTTACTTAGGAAAGGAGCAACCTGTTTGTTGTAGAAGTCAGTTCAAATTGGAATCTTGATGATGAGTTTGAAAAAGAGGAGGCTGAGAGGAGACCTTGTTGCTGTCTACAGCAACCTGAAAGGACATTGTGGTGAGGCTGGTGCTGGGCTCTTCTCACAGGTAATTAGTGATAGAACAAGAGGGAATGGCCTGCCGGACAGGAGGACCGTAGCAATTTTGGCTCTCCCCAACCCGTGTGAGAGCAGCCTCATCCCATGACCACCCCACTCAGAGTGCTGGAGACACTTCTGAGTTTGGCACTCTGTGACTTGTCTCGACCTCTGTGGTGCAGATCTTTATTGGATATCACCAATTATGTCACAGGCTGCCCCTGCAGAGAGAATCCAGCCTAGCTCACATGCGTGAATAAGCTTTTCTGCTCAGCCTGATTGATAGTGGGGGAAAGCTGTGTTTATAGCTTAGCCTTTTCCATTCCCTGACTTCTAAAAGAGCCACATTTATCTACAGTATCCTTTGTAAGATATTCTCAATCAAACTGAGTCTGCTAACTAAACCAAATTAATTTCTGGATATAGTTTTGGGAGGGGGGTTTCAGGAAAATAAAATAATTCTATTTTTCTCTATCTCCTGACTCAGCCACATTAATTCCCTGCCTCCACAACACCACTCTGTCAAGTCTCTTGATTTCAGAAATCCTTCACCTATTGTTATTTCTACAAATCAAGACCGAAGGTAGAGATGCACCAATGAAGTAACACAAAACAGGAAATCTCAACCCAAAAGACTGAAGATAAAAGCCTCAGGGCAAGAGCGTGCAAATGAAGGACTATTCTGGGAAGAGATTCCCTTGCCTCAGAATTTTAATTCCTTTGGACTGGAAATGAAGCAAAGTTTCTTGGTTTAAGGCAGATTTAGCTCAGCTCAGTAGTTTTCATTATGCAGCTGGAAATGTTTCCTTAAATTAGCTGGGATTTCTCCATCCTATCCTATTTATATGCTTAGGCCCTTCCTTTGCAAATTATGTTTCTTGCTCCTGTAATTTAATTAGTAATTTTTACCTGCTTCTAAAATGTCAGTCTGAAGTTACAGAAGACATAATCCTCTGTACCTAATGTTTCATTGTTTCTTAAACCAAATATGTTACCATTATTAATGGTGAATGCTGTTTCTGTATTAACATCTGTGAATATTCTGCCTTTTTGATTTGTGACAAATTAGCCTCTTATTCAAAATGTGTATTTTTCTGCAACCTCAAATGTTGCAGATAAAAATGTTGTGGATATAAAAGTGAAGCCCACATTATATGTGTGCTAGTTTGAGCCTAGCAGGGATATTTTGGTGAGAAGAATTAGATTATAGGCTGTGAAAAGGAAAACAGTGGTGATGGCTACTGCACTCATAGGTTTGCTGAGATGTATAAGAACAAGAACACAAACATAGATAACAGAATTGCTCTCTGTCTCTTGGGGCTGAACTCTCTAATCTAAGCTACCATCTGTGTGACTAATCCACCTGCTTCCTAGCCCCCCTGGCTGACCCTCCAAACTACTTTGAGCATAAAGTAAAGTCTTGGGTAAGGTAGAGGGGTGGGAAAAAGGAAAAAGGTGGAAGGGTGGTTGAGAGCCCCTCCTGGGGACTCAGGTTTCTGGGACGGCTGTTGTGTTTCTGTGTTGCTTTTTAACTTGTATATTTCTGTATCTACTGTAACTATCTTCTTGTCTATTGTGCTAAGCTGTAAATATAAACCTTCATTCAATTTCTAGAGCAGCTGAGTCTAGTCTGGGTGATTTTCCAAAGGGGGGGGGGGGAGGGTAACACCCACATCATCACAATATGAAATCAGGATTATGTTTTGTTTAAATGACCTTTCTAAAATGAAAAGAAGAAAAAACAAAAGCAGTGCTTGTTGTCCTTTACTGTATTTTGCTAATTAACAGTTGAGTGAAAAATTATGCAAAGCCTGAACCTTCTGAAATTATTGACTGCTGAAAGTGCTGGTGCAGTTTTCTTGGAACCAAGTATCCTCTTGCTTGTAAGTCTGCCAGAATATGAAGTAATTAAGCAGCAATGTAGTGCCTTCAGTAAAAGATGAACTATAATTGAATAAAGTTCAATTAGTGGATGCTAAAAATATTGCTATAGCTTTACATTTAAACCTGGCATTCTTTCTTTGGTATTTGAAAATTATGCAATCTGTGCAAGGCTGCTGAGAGCCCTTGTCACATTTCACAGGATCATAGAATCATACAATCATCAGGGTTGGAAGGGACCACAAGGATCAGCTAGTTCCAACCCCCCTGCCGTGGGCAGGGACACCCTACCCTAGAGCAGGCTGGCCACAGCCTCATCCAGCCTGGCCTTAAACACCTCCAGGGTTTGAGCCTCAACTGCCTCCCTTGCAACCCATTCCAGGCTCTCACCACTCTCATGGTAAAGAACTTCCTTCTTGTATCCAGTTTCTGAGCACTGTGGTGATCTTTCAGTAATACATGATCAAGGAAGTTTGCATTTTGCTTGTGAGAATCAGGGAGTGCAGTACTAGGTGGGGATATGGCAGGTTAAATGCAGCAAAAGGGCAGTCAAGTATGAGCTTTTTCTGGACTGATGGAGGTTGTAGCCAGGCGGGGATTGGTCTCTTCTTCCAGGGAATCAGAGACAGAACAAATCCTACACCAGGGCAATAGTCTCATGTTTTCATCCAGTTAGTAACACCACATTTGTGGTAGAAAGATCACTTCTTATTTCCCTGCTCTATCTCAATTTGAGCAGTTCTCTTAAGTTGAAGACCCTAGCCGAGCTGCTTGCATTTTCCCAGCTGAATGACAGGAAGCAGAGCCAAGTGAGTAACACTCTTCCATTTCATTGTCAATATGTCTGTTTGTGTCAGAATGATTGGAAAATTAAATACAATTTCAAAGGATTAAAATTTCCACCTTTTTTTTTTTTTGGGGGGGGGGGGGGGGGGGGGGGAGGAGAGGAGAGAGAGTAAATTTAGAACTTCTTTAATTAGTCAATTGTATGTTCTGAAAACTTGATTCACTGAGAAATAGCAAAACAAAAACCAGCAACAAAAGAATTAAAATCCCAACCACAGGGGAAATCTTCTCTTCTTATTTTAATTAATTAAGACTTTTAGTTTTGCAATTGAACAAACAAAAGAGGCTATAATTGCATCTAGATGGAAGCTAAAATGCTATACCAGGAAATGATGGCCTCTCAGGCTGGCTAATTCTCATGCTCTTTCCCAGCACACCGATTACTGGACGTTACTTGAGACAGCTTTTTGAGTTATACACCCTTTTCATCTGACCAGCTTAGCAATTACTGAATTCCTATTTATTTTCTCTTAAGAATATGGCATTTTGCACATACCTGGAATGCAAGGCAGCTTTCAGGCTATTTGTTGAGGGAAATTATACTTGTGGCAAATGCATTAAAGCTGACGTTAAAAGCATTTTAAGCTGATATTCCTTTGCATGTATAGCTTCTTGCTAACAGATCAGAAATTAACAGAGAGGAGCTGCTTTGTAAAGCTCACCCTCACACCACTGAGCCACCGCTTGCATGAGCGATGGCTGAGTTTTGGCTCTTGCTGCAGCAGGGAATTTTGATGGAAGCTCATTATTTTGTAATCAGAAGACAGGGACACAGGGCAAATTTATACCGTGAGCACACCCTCAGTGTGAGATTTGTCATGCACCAATATGCAGGAGTGCCCTGCTCATGCAGTTATACCTCAGTTCAGATTTCTTTTCATAGGGCATTTAGGCTCAGCGAGCGTTGCTTTGAGGTACACGAGGTATTAAGGATTACATTCAAATTCCAGCTGAGTATTTCTGTGACTCTCTAAACATATGGCTCTGTGGTTGGGTTGGAGATGTGGAGGTGTGCGTGCTTGAATTTGGAAGCTGACCCGTGGCACTGTATGATGCTGTAAAAAGGAGATATATACTATATATATATATGTACATAATTATTTTCCCTCTCTAACCATGCATGCAGATGAATGCTTCTATCTTCTTGCACTACTAATTAGTGCAGATTAGAAAATGTATTTCAGGACAAGGATCTCAGCCAGATAGCTGTTAACCCCTTCTTCCTTTAGATGTTCTTTTTGATGAGAGTCACAAGGATATCTGTAGAACATAGTCACAGAATCAACCAGGTTGGAAGACACCTCCAAGATCATCCAGTCCAACCTGTCTCGGTTCTAGCTTAAATTTTCCAGAGACTCAAATATAGTTAATAGAATCAATTCAAGAGAGATGTTGAGGTGCTGGAAGGTGTCCAGAGAAGGGCAACAAAGCTGGTGAGGGGCCTGGAACACAAACCCTATGAGGAGAGGCTGAGGGAGCTGAGGTTGTTTAGCCTGGAGAAGAGGAGGCTCAGGGGGGACCTCATTGCTGTCTACAACTACCTGAAGGGAGGCTGTAGCCAGGAGGGGGTTAGTCTCTTCCGCCAGGCAACCAGCAAGAGAAGAAGGGGACACAGTCTCAAGTTGTGCCAAGGGAGGTCTAGGCTGGATGTTAGGAGGAAGTTCTTCAGAGAGAGAGTGATTGGCATTGGAATGGGTTGCCCAGGGAGGTGGTGGAGTCACCATCCCTGGAGGTGTTCAAGGAAAGCCTGACTGAGGCACTAAGTGCCATGGTCTAGTGACTGGCTAGGGCTGTATGCTAGGTTGGCCTGGATGATCTTGGAGGTCTCTTCCAACCTGGTTGATTCTATGATTCTGTGATAACACCATATGAAAATTGTATCTCAGTAACTACAATCAGTAGAAAACTTTGATTTGATGGCAATGGCTTTGTCTGCCTCGTGGAATATGGCCACGTGGTAAAATAAAGAGTAGCAGGAAACAGGCTGGTGATGCTGGCAAGCAGAGAGGCAGGGCAGGAGAGAGTGAAATAGGAAATTCCTGGGTTTTATAGGGGTCTTTACAGGAAGTGGGAGTGGGCTGATGACCCCACCTGGAGAAAGAGTCAGACCCACCCCAGGGAGGAGTCAGGAGGACCTGGGGGCAGGATTAAGACCTCTCCTGCAGGAAGGTTAACCATTTTCGCAGCCTAGCGCCCAGCCCTATCCAGTCAACTAGACCATGGCACTAAGTGCCTCATCCAGTCTTCTCTTGAACACCTCCAGGGATGGCAACTCCACCACCCGTCTCAGTAGCCCAGATGTGTGTGGCATACACATCTTAGTTTTCCAAGGGGAAATACAATCCACTGCAATAAATGTATTTTCTTTTCTCCTCTACATACTCCTCAGGCAGTGTGATCTTACATGTCTCTGGAAAAGACATTTTGAGGTGCAATGAAGGTCAAGAGAACAATGCAAGCAAGAAAGGGGAATTAAAGGGGGAGTGGATATTTATGGGTAAACCAAGGAGGCTGTGCCTGCAAAGCAAAAAAGATCTATGGGAAATCAAATACTGATTGTAGGGTATCCTTGCAAGAATTAGTTCCTATCCTTCCTTTAGTCCTGGAAGCACAAGCCCAAGTGCTTCGCTGCTAATGGCTTCTCCAACATTTAACATAACTGACTGTCCCTAGGCTCACTTCTTCAAGCTGACAGCTTCTCAACCTGCTTAATATCAGCCATACTGCAGTCATGAGGAGGCACTCCTGGGGCCTTGTAACCTGCTATGTAAGCTCCATTCCTATTCCTGATGTTCTTAGGGCCTTAGTGCCTCCCTCTGTGTTCCTACATTTCACTGCAGGCTATGCAGCAGAAAAAGCTTTTGACTAATTCCATTAAAGCTATTGAAATAACATACAGAAATGCAAATACATGTAGGTGAATCACAGTAAAGTGGTTTTTTTCCCCTCAAAGAGAGTATGATGGGTTTATTAGTTGCCATATTTCTTCTAGGAAAAAAAAAATGGTAACATTACTTATTAAAAAAGAAAAGAATCAGTTTACCTGATGCACAGGAGAGAACATACATTTAGTGATAAGCAGCTACCTGTTGGCTGCTTTAGATTAGTCCAGGCTCAAAGGAGGTCCCCTTACAGCCACATGATAGCTATGTTAGTCTCTGGTTCAGGCTGAAAAGCACCCCTCATGTTTCATTATTTCAGCTCTTCTTTTCTCCCTCTATACTAAAAAAAGGGGCTTTTAAGTTCATGAATCATTCACATTACAGAGTAATAATTCATGTGAGACAGTTCATAATCTTCTGTACTTACACTAATTCAAAAAAGTATATTTAATTTTCCCTGAGACCTCTTCAATTCTACTCTTGCAGAGTTCAGCCTTACAGAATTTACTGCTTTTTGGATGTTTTTGCTGCTTCTTGGCTTTTGACATCCAAACAGTTTTCCCTTAAGCTTGTTGCTTTTCATGTTATCCCTGCACTTTAGGAATAGCCTGACTTTCAGTTCTATGCTCACTTAACATGCTGATTACAGCTGTTACCTCAAATTTCTTTTTGCAAAGTTAATCTGGGCTACTTTCAAACCAGTTTCTGTCATTTTCATGCACGGAAGCTGCTGGATGAAATTCTTCAAGCAGCATCCACCCTGCTGATTTTCAACAGGGGTGACCTCATTGCTGTCTATAACTACCTGAAAGGAGGCTGTAGCCAGGCCTGGCATGATCTCCTAGGCAGCCAATGACAGAACAAGAGGACACAATCTCAAGCTGTGCCAGGGCAGGTTTAGCTGGGAAGCTCTTCATGGCAAGAGTGATTGGCTGCCCAGGGGGATGGTGGAGTCCCCATCCCTCGAGGTCTTTAAAAGGAAGCTGGATGAGGCACTTAGTGTCATGGTTTAGTTAATTAGAAGATGATATTAGGTGATGGGTTGGACTGATGATCTCAAAGATCCTTTCCAACTTGGTTAATTCTGATTCTGCTTCTCAAAAGAGTTGCAAACAAAGGATTAATGCTGTGGAGGACAAAAATCTAGTTTTATATTTGCATCAAGTTCCTCAAGTTCCATGCAGTTCAAAGGTGGCTGCTTCTGCAATCATCATCACAGGTGTATCAAAGAAATCCTACAGTTAGGTCACTTTGATGGAAATATTGGTGGGCAATGTGAAGAACAATTAATCTGTTCAAGAGGTGGAACATTCTTCTTTCATAGATAGATTTGCTCAAGAAGTGAAGTCATCTTAAAAGGTGTTAGAAGATAATGTTTCCAAATCTGATCTTTGGGATCTTTTATTCTATTTCTTCTTCAACTGATTTAGCAGTAAAATGAAACAAAAACCAGATTTGCTACATGTTCAAAACAAGAACAGACATAAGGCTGCCACTGTGTTATGGTTTTATTTGTTAGGTAGTTTCTTTTCACAGAATCACAGAACCTTAGAGGTTGGAAAGGAACTCCAGAGAGCATCAAGTCCAACCTCCCTGCCAAGGCAAGATCACCTAGGGTAGTTTGCACAGGAATGCATCCAGGAAGGATGTCTCCAGAGAAGGAGGCTCCAGGAATAATACAGGACTTATACCAGATTTTTACCAGTTCCCTAATTAGAGAAACAAAAGATAGATGCTTGTGTTCTACAGCCTTTGCTTTACTCTCTTTTAGGAGATGATACCTAAAAGAGAGTGCCTAATCTCTACCAACTCATGTGAATCTGCCCATGGAAAAAGAATGCAAACCCTTGCTAAGCCTCATGGGGTGACTGAGACACCAGGCTGTGCAGGGGAGAAAAATATCTTCTTAATCAGTGCAAGAATTGCATGAAAAACAACGTGGTATGTACAAATATCCTTTGCTGAGAAGGTTCATTTAACTTGATATACACAAAAGCTGATGTATTTTATGCTCATCCTTTAAACAAACATAAGTAATTGCAATCTAATTTTCTGGCTCTGCATTTCTTGCTATTAACTATTCCTGCAGGTGAGGCACAAGAATTTCTTACACTGAAAACCTGAGAGCCCAATCGTGTTTTTAAGTGGCTTTTCCAATAGCAGGACACTTCAGGAACAAGCTCCATGTGCATACATTTGTGTCTCTCTCCAGCAGCTTTCTACTGCAAAGCCAAGCTGTCAGTTGACTGTTGTAATAACAGTTGCAATGTCAACTGGATCTGACAGAGGACCTGCATTCTCAGGAACACTAAATTTACAGCCAAAAGTGAGAAGCAGAAAGGAGGGGAAAAAAATATGTTGGAGTTGGAGTGAAAAGGGAAGGAATTCAGGTACTGAGGAAAATGAAAAAAAAAAAAAAGACAACTCACCTCATCTGATTTTATTGGCACTGCTAGAGCGGCAGATGACAGCCATAGTTCTGCAGCCTTCCAGCTTCTGCCATCTGAACTTTAAATCTGCATAATCATAGAATTGTAGATTCAGCCAGAGTTGGAAGGGACCACAAGGATCAGCTAGTTCCAACCCCCCTGCCATGGGCAGGGACACCCTACCCTAGAGCAGGCTGCCCACAGCCTCATCCAGCCTGGCCTTAAACACCTTCAGGGATGGGACCTCCACCATCTCCCTGGGCAACCCATTCCAGGCTCTCACCTCCTCATGACCAGCCTGAATGTACCCACCACCAACTTTGCGTCATTCCCTCTAGTCCTGTCACTCCCTGATAGCCTAAAAAGTCCTTCCCCAACTTTTTTGTAGCCCACTTCAGATACTGGAAGGACACAAGAAGGTCACCTGGGAGCCTCCTCTCTTCTCCAGACTGAACAGCCCCAACTCTTTCAGTCTGTCCTCATAGCAGAGCTGCTGCAGCCCTCTGAGCATCCTTGTAGCCCTTCTCTGGACACACTCCAGCATATCTGCATCCTTCTTTTAATGGGGGCTCCAGCACTGGATGCAGTACTCCAGGTGGGGTCTCACCAGAGCAGAGTAGAGGGGGAGAATCACCTCCCTCCACCTACTGGCCACACTTCTCCTGATGCAGCCCAAGATCTGGTTGGTCCTCCTGGCTGCAATCATACTTATAGAAATATAATAACTCTGTAGCTTGGTTTCACTCCCTCTTTTGTAGTGCACACTCTATTAATAACTGGTTAGTGTACTTAGATTCATAACTTGTGTCGAGGCATGTTTTAAAGATCAAAGCTTAGCTTTAGATTCTATTAACCCACTTGTGTTTTTATTTTCCAAATGATACCATTTTACTTCTGAATTTTAATGATGCTTTTTTCTATTCCAACTAAAATTTCCTGTGTCTTTACTAGATGAAGACACACAGGACACTAACTAACTGTGTATTTTGTTGGCTTTGTTTTGTTAATGCTCAGAACACAGCAAACCATTCATATTTAGTTCTAATAAGTGATTAAAATTGCTAGGAACAGCTCTTCATCTGGCAGGAACAGGAGCATAGATGTCACATTTAACTCCAACGTTAAGGAGATTTCTATGCTCAACAGAAGTAGAAGCCTCAAGAATCTATTCCATTTCCTCCCCAAGACTGAAATGATTAAGATTATGTCAATTCTGCCACACATTAGCCCTACTTTTTTTTAAAGGTGGCCATTAATGAAGACTTAATAACATCATTAGACAGTCTAGTTTGTTATTAATGGCATGAGAATTTTTTTCTTTTACTAATAGATCACTTGATTTTTTTTCCCCCTGCTGCATGACTTTTATTTCTATTGATTGTGGAGGAAGAAAACTGATTTTTCCTTTCTCTTTGTGCCTGTATCTGCACACACATACACACATGCACTCATGCATAAATGTATATATATATATATCACTGCATATAAATATGAATATAGGCTTCCCTTGCTCATCCTTTTTTCATTTCCTAAGTCTTACTCTCAGCTTAAAGTAAGACAGGTCGTTCAATATCTCCTTCCAAAGCATTTATGATTTTTAGATTTATGATTGGTTTTCCTTTGTTTCCTCTGGTCAAAGCTTTGCTTGAAATGAATGCCCAGTGCTCTGTTTGGTATTCCAGCTGGAGTCCTGCTAAATCCAAACAGGAATGCTTTGTACTTCTACTTGTTCTTCATATTCTTCATATGTGCAATGGACTGATTCTTCTCCTCAAATCTCCTCTCCTCAAATCTCCTTGAACCTCCTCTTCTCAAATCTCCTTGAATCTCTCCTCTCATCTCTTCTCCTTGAGGCTCCTCTCCTCGAATCTCCTCAAATCTCCTCTCATCTCTTCTCCTTGAATCTCCTCAAATCTCCTCTCCTCTCAAGTTTCCTCTCCTCGAGTCTCCTCTGCTTGAGCCTCCACTCCTTCAGTCTCCTCTCCTTGAATCTCCTCTCCTCTCTTCTCCTCAAGTCTCCTTGAGTCTCCTGTTACCAAGTTTCCTCTTCTCGAGTCTCCTCTCCTCAAGTATATGCCTTTCTAGATGATAGTGTAGTTCAAATGAGATGGCCCAGCACCCTGCTAAGCTGAATCTTAAACCTGACCAGTGTAGGGGAAGTCACTACTTCTCTTGGGTGAAGATTCCAATTGTCTAACTGTTCTCATTGTGAAAAAATGTCTTCTGGAGCCCAACCAGAATCTGCTCAGGAGGAACATTACCTCCTGTCTTTTCTATGGGTCTCCTTGTGAAAAAAAGAAGTCTCCATTGTTCTGATGTTCTAGCTCACTCTGGCTCAATAAGCATTTGATTTCAATTACAATAACTCCAGCAGAAGAGTGAGCCAGAAAGAAAACCTTCCCCTGGAGTGAAGTAGTTAGAGCTTATAAGTGATGGGAAGACATGAACATTTGTCAGCCTGAATGTGTTCCATTGCAGCAAGAAGATGCAAACCTAAGAAACTCACATTAATAAAATGCCCTGGACCAAATTTTAATTGTATTCCATAAAGTGCATGTGCCCCTAGCTTGCTAATATCCAGAGCTTGAAACCAAAATGTCTACTGCTTCTCTGTTGCTATGGAGGAATTTCAGGGAGCTTAGTTTCTTCCAGTGTCCAATGCTGATTGCCTCACACACTTGCAGAATCATAGAAGCATAAAAGTATAGAAGCATAGACAAGGACAAGAAGCAACAGGTGCAAGTTGCAGCACAAGAGGTTCCACTTAAAAACAAGGGGGAACTTCTTTACTGTAAGGGTCATGGAGCACTGGCACAGGCTCCCCAGAGAGGTTGTGGAGTCTCCTTCTCTGGAGACTTTTAAGGCCTGCTGGATGTGTTCCTCTGTGATTGGTGCTAGATTGTGTGGTCCTGCTCTGGCAGGGGGATTTGACTCGATGATCTCCTGGGGTCCCTTCCAACCCCTAATATCCTGTGAGCCTGTGGTAGAATCATAGAATGTCAGGGGCTAGAAGGGACCTCAAAAGATCATCTGGTCCAGTCCCCCTGCCAGAGCAGGATCACCTAGAGCAGATCACACTAGAACACATCCAGACAGTTCCTGAATATCTCCAGAGAGGGAGACTCCACAACCTCTCTGGGCAGCCTGTTCCACTGCTCTGTCACTATCACAATGAAAAAAAACTCTTCCTCAAGTTCCCATGGAACTTCCCACCCATTGACCCAGAAGTCTTGCTTGCCTCAGCAGTCTCTATCTTCCCCTTCCAAGGACATCATCCTAGTTCCCAGCTACTCAAATTAGCTGTCCCAGGTGTCAGCTCGTTGTTGGCCTTTTCTCACTAAGCACCTTGGTCTGCTGAGAATCATGTCTTGACCACTGCATGAATATGGGGGATTGGAGGTAAGAATTGCTGAAAATCATCAAACAGCAGTGAATTTTACATGGCAAGGATAAAAATGCTTAATTGCTCCCTCTTTACTTCAACAAAGGACTGAAAGATCATAAAGATGCATGTTTCACAGACTAGGTAACATGTTCATGTAGCCCAAATGGCGTAAGCAAATTCTTAAGAATATGAGGATCTGTTTCAAAAGTGGTTTTAAATAGCAGTGGATGTAGTAACATTTGTCTGGGTGTGCATGCATCTTGAAACTATTAATCAGAGAAGTGTACACCCCCTTTTTCTCTTCATCTGATTGGAATATCAGCTTTGAAGTCCAGTGGTGGTATGTTGCTGTTGACATTTACTGTTTAGTCACCGTTCATGGAATGAGGGCAAAAAAAGCTGGGGTGCAAACCACTTTGGCTTGGAATCCAAGAATTCAAAGCGTGGAAAAGAGCAGAGGAAATGACAAGAAGATGGTAGAGAGAAAAAGAAGCAAAGAATGAAAACAGCAGTGGGCAGAGGGGTGGCAAATGTTTTCAGAGAGTAACACATGTGATGAGAAAACATTCATGCAATTAAATCAAAGCCTGTCTGGGATTTCTGTGCCAACTTCCTACTGATGTCAGTGAGTGATGTCAGCAATATATCACCCTGCATGGCCTCATGTTGCAGTAGGAGCAGTTCAGATTAGACATAAGGACAGATTTCTTCACTGCAAGGGTCATCGGCACTGGAACAGGCTGCCTGGGGAAGTGGTGAAGTCACCATATCTGGAGGTGTTTAGAAGATGTTTGGAAGAGGAGTTCAGGGACATGGTCTAACAGCTGTGTACAGGCAGATGTTAGGTTATGGCTGGACTCCATCCTCTTAAGGTCTTTTCTAACCAGGCAATCCTACGCTTCTATGAATTTACACCTCCTGCTACAAAGAACTCTCTTTTGACATTGCCTGAGCCAATAAGCATGTGAAATGTGTGAGCCACTCAGGTAAGAGAGCAAGTGACACTGACTTTTAACTTCAGATAGTTAAAAACAAAGAGCTATTCTCTTTACTTGCTGCTCTTAGAGCCTGTGAGGTCAATCTGGGTTGTGTTCTTAGGCTGCGCTCTGAGTGATTTTGGCTGGAGCTGAAATTCCCGCATGGACACTTGATTCCAGAAGGGGGAGCTTCAGCAGGCAGTTACGGAGACTCTAATTTACAACGGAATCTTTAGATAGTTGCTTTCTTAAGATTAGAGCTGATACTTCTGATCAAAGCAGAGGCAGAATTTGTTCTGATCAGAGTACAGGTAATGCTCTAACTCTTTGCTGTCACTGAGCTCTGCGACTGACAAACAGCACTTAAAAAAACAGCAACCAAAGGCAGCTGAGCATCATCCTAAGCCTTATTGAAAGTGAATAAACTTAGGTACAGAGTTAAGGAAATTAGGTCTAAAACTGTAACTTTTTGCATTGCTCTAATAGCTTTCAGCGTGCAAGCCTCTGAAAACAAAGTACAAACTGAGTGTTTTCCATTCAGGCTACCTAAGGAAGAAATTCATGCCTCTATTTTTTTATTATTATATTTTTATTATTATTATTGATAGCTTAAATAATGCATAGGGACTACAAGTGGAGATAGCTACCAGGGAATTTTATTAATTTCTCAGGAGGCCACTATAAATGCACAGTTGTTAGGAACAAACTAACCTGCAGGTGTATTTTTATGTTTTTACATGGACAAGTGCTTTAAATCTGAAAGAAAAGGGAAAAGAGCTTGAAGACAGAGGAGGGTGAAGGTGCACTTATAATGAAGCCCTTGGTGAAATTCAGTAACAGGTTTTGGGGGGCAAAGTGCTGATTAAGAACACAGGAGTGAGGAAAACAGTGAAACGCTTGTGCCAAGTCCTGGATTTCCACCTTAGGGCAGAGATTGTCCTGTAGGCTTCAGAGTAATGAGACAACTGAAATATGCAGAGTTTTGCTCTTAAGGGGCTTTAACTAATCCTCTGACTTCCTTGGAGAGCTTGGAAAGTTGGCAGTCGGTACCTGCAGAGCTATCTCGCTCTCAAGTGATGACAGGAATGAAGGATGTTCTGCCTCTCAGTTTGGATGTTGGAATTATTTAAATATTTACTGTCTAAGTCAAGAGAATTCTCAGAACTATGTCCTAGAGACATTTAGAAGACAAGAAGTCCAGACAACTATTTATCCCAGTTTTTATCCTTCCTGACCACCAGTTCGTTACAGTTTTATAGTATTTAATGTCCTACAGGGACAGACTGAAAGAGTTGGGGCTGATCAGTCTGGAGAGGAGGAGGTTCCCAGGTAACCTTCTTGTGGCCTCACAGTATTTGAAGGGAGCCTGCAAAAAAGCTGGGAAGGGACTATTTAGGCTATCAGGGAGTGACAGGAGTAGGGGGAATGGAGTAAAGCTGGAGGTGGGGAGGTTCACACTGGAGGTGAGGAGGAAGTTGTTCAGCATGAGAGTGGTGAGAGCCTGGAATGGGTTGCCCAGGGAGGTATCACAGTATCACAGTATCATCAGGGTTGGAAGAGACCTCACAGATCATCAAGTCCAACCCTTTACCACAGAGCTCAAGGCTAGACCATGGCACCAAGTGCCACGTCCAATCCTGCCTTGAACAGCCCCAGGGACGGCGACTCCACCACCTCCCCGGGCAGCCCATTCCAGTGTCCAATGACTGTCTCAGTGAAGAACTTTCTCCTCACCTCCAGCCTAAATCTCCCCTGATGTAGCTTGAGGCTGTGTCCTCTTGTTCTGGTGCTGGCCACCTGAGAGAAGAGAGCAACCTCCTCCTGGCCACAACCACCCCTCAGGTAGTTGTAGGCAGCAGTGAGGTCACCCCTGAGCCTCCTCTTCTCCAGGCTAACCAATCCCAGCTCCCTCAGCCTCTCCTCGATTGAGGCCACATCCTTGAAGGTGTTTAAGGGCAGGCTGGATGAGGCTGTGGGCAGCCTGAGCTAGGGTAGGGTGTCTGTGCCCATGGCAGGGGGGTTGGAACTAGATGATCCCTGTGGTCCCTTCCAACCCTGACTGATTCTATGATTCTGTGGTTCTATGATTCTATGCTTCTATGATTCTATGATTCTATGGTTCTATGATTCTAGTTATCAAATACAGTTCAGCATTTTCACAGGTTGACCAGCAAGGCTCCCAGCTCCTTTTTTTTTTAATTTTTTTGTTTGTTTGTTTGTTTGTTTTTTATCCCCCAGAGAAATAGAAGCAAAAGAATATAAAAAGCATCCACAAAGTGTATTCAGAAGAAGATTTGTAGCATAGACACACAGTGACACACTTCAAAGATTGCAGTCTTTTAAAATTGTCCTGGACTGCAATACCCAGAAAGTATTCCCCTACAAATCTGGCACGGATGCAATTTATGATATATACAATAGTTTAATTCACAACTCTTTCAAGTAATTCCATTTTTATAGGTATTAAAAACCGGCAATAAGTCAAAGAGTAGCACTTTCCAAGGTATTACTTAAAACCACATCAGATCAGTTTTGGATATATTATGGAAAGTTAGAAAATTAATAACTAAGTAAAGAGGAATTAAACAAAGAAATCACAGCTTTAGGGACTTAAAAAAGTCTTTTATACACTCTGTAGGGTACAATCACTTCCTCTGGAAAACACAGTTCTAGCCAAAGGCAAACAGAAAATTGTTCTCTTTTCAAATCTCTTTCTGTTTCTGTTGCACCTACTCATTATGTGTCCAACAGAAAGCCCCTTCAAGCTGGTGTAGTTCCTTCTGTCAGCCTGAATTGACTTCAGAGCACAGTCTCCCTTCCACTTCCAATGAACAGCTACATGTGCACTCTCTTGGACTTCAGAGCACAGTCTCCCTTCCACTTCCAATGAACAACTACATGTGCACTCTCCTGGACTTCAGAGCAGTCTCCCTTCCACTTCCAATGAACAGCTACATGTGCATGCTCTTGGACTTCAGAGCACAGTCTCCCTTCCACTTCCAATGAACAACTAAATGTGCACTCTCTTGGACTTCAGAGCAGTCTCCCTTCCACTTCCAATCAACAACTACATGTGCACTCTCCTGGACTTCAGAGCACAGTCTCCCTTCCACTTCCAATGAACAACTACATGTGCATGCTCTTGGACATCAGAGCACAGTCTCCCTTCCACTTCCAATGAAGAACTACATGTACACACTCTTGGACTTCAGAGCAGTCTCCCTTCCACTTCCAGTGAACAACTACATGTGCATTTTCTCTGCTGTTATGATATAAAATGTGTCCTTAGCTTTTTGCTTCAGATTCTTGATACATTTTTTGCATGAGAAATTTAAGCCTCTGGGCAATAAACTTCTTTTTCTTAGTTATTTTTTCATGGATTGCTTAAATATATTCATTGTCCCTTAGGGTGCACAGTTTGCACATTTGATATGCACCTGCATATTAAAAGGCCATTAATATTATCTCTTTTCTCCAAGTGAAACTAGCAACTTGTGTTTGGCTTTCAGAATGGCATCCATTCAAAGCCACAGGAGATGTAGGAGCTGGAGCTTCCCCTGCTAGTTGGTTCTCTTAGTGTAACATAGGCACTGCTAAGGCATGCCTACCCTCCATACCTCTTACTATAACTCTGTACAAATCACTAACCAGATACTTCACAGAAGCTAGAGGGGAAAAATGAGAAGTTTTTCAGGAATTGAATGAGTAATCCAGAGCTTAACCTATGAAATGTGGCTCAGGCATGGCTCACAGTAGCAGGGTTCTTCATAGGCTGTGTAGTGTATCCCCAGGTTTCAATTGCTAACTCTCACAGTGCTTAAAGCAATGTACCCATACAAGAACTTCCTCAATAACTGCCTATAAAATGCATCAATTACAACTGAGTAGTGCCCTTTTTGAAATGCTTGATGATTCTGAAAATCACAGAATCACAGAACTTTAGAGTTTGGAAAGGACCTCCAGAGATCATCAAGTCCAGCCTGCCTGCCAAGGCAGGATCCCCTAGGGTAGCCAGCGCAGGAATGCATCCAGGTGGATTTTGAAAGCCTCCAGAAAAGGAGACTCCACAACTTCTCTGGGCAGCCTGTTTCACTGCTCTGTCACCCTCACTGTAAAGAAGTTTCTTCTCATGTTGAGATGAAACCTTCTGTGTTTCATAGAATCAACCAAGTTGGAAGAAACCTCCAAGATTATCCAGGCCAACCTATCACCCAGCCCTATTCAATCAACCAGACCATGACACCAAGTGCCTCATCCAGTTTTTTTCTTGAACACCTCCAGGGACAGAGATTCCACCACCTCCCTGGGCAGCCCATTCCAATGCCAATCGCTCTCTCTGTGAAGAATTTCAGTTTGTATCCATTGCTCCTTGTCTTACTGCTGCTGACCACCAAAAAGAGATTGCCCCCCTTCATTTGGCACCCACCCCTCAGATATTTATAGACATTGATCAGATCTCTCCTTAGTCTTCTCTTCTCCAGATTAAACAACCCCAGGTCTCTCAGTCTCTCTTCATAGGTGAGATGCTCAAGTTCCCCACTCATCCTTGTGGCTCTCTGCTGTACTCTTTTCAGCAGGTCCCTTTCTCTCTTGAAATATGGAGCCCAAAACTGGACACAGTATTTCAGGTGTGGTCTCAGCAATGCAGAGTAGAAGGGGAGAAGAACCTCTTTAGACCTTCTGGCCTCCCTAGACCTGCACCCCAGATATAAAATAAAGCATTCTGTTTGAGCAAGTTCATAGAAACATATATTCAAAGAGGAAAAAAGGATCAACAGTGACTTAAGGAGTTAAATCTACCAAGTTTAACCCCATCTGAAACTCAAACTTGCCCATGGCTGTGTAATGTTTTCCTAGTATTCATATTACCACAGAATGTATTTACTTTTATTCACAAATCTATCCTTTAAGAGATGATATTTAATGTATTAATTTGGAGAATCATCCATGAAAATGGTGAAAATAATACATTTCCACTTCCAATGCCACTCTATTTCTGAGTAACTGATGCATTGCATCAACCTTTGCCACCTGCCAAACTGAAAATAAAATCGATGAAGAAAATATGCATTTGGAAGGAGGTAGGCAGAAGTGTTTCTTATCCTTCAAATCTATATTTGACTGCCCATTACATCAAAGACTACAAAATTATTCTATGCTACACGTATCAGAAACTTCTGAAAAATACATAGCTATATACCTAAAATTCACACCTTCTGGGATGCAAGTGCACACTTCTGGCTCATAGAATCAACCAGGTTGGAAGAGACCTCCAAGATCATCCAGGACAACCTAGCACCCAGCCCTATCCAGTGAACTAGACCATGGCACTAAGTGCCTCATCCAGTCTTTTCTTGAACATCTCCAGGGACAGCGACTCCACCACCTCCCTGGGCAGCCCATTCCAATGCCAAACACTCTCTCTGTGAAGAACTTCCTCCTAACATCCAGCCTAGACCTCTCCTGGCACAACTTGAGACTGTGTCCCCTTGTTCTGTTGCTGGTTGCCTGGCAGAAGAGACCAACCCCCACCTGGCTATATCCTCCCTTCAGGTAGTTGTAGACAGCAATGAGGTCACCCCTGAGCCCCCTCTTCTCTAGGCTAAACACCCCCAGCTCCCTCAGCCTATTCTCATAGAGTTTGTCATCCACCAGAGCCCTCAAATCCCTCTCCTCAGGGCTGCTCTCCAGCCACTCACTGTCCAGCCTGTGTTCGTGTCTGAGATTGCCTCGACCCCATAATTCATCTGAAATATATGTCTAAAAAACAACTTAACAACCTGAAAAGTATGGCAGTCCTGTGTCATCAGAATTTAAGCAAGGACTCCATAAAAATAATCTTAAAAACCTTCAAGCACGTGCTGAGCAACTCACTTTGATGAGTGTGCTAATGAGCTCTCAGAATTTCATATTTAGCCCTTTGTATTCTCATACAACCACAAAGTAGTTTAGGTTGGAAGGGACCTCAGAGATCACCTAGCTCCAACCCCCTGTCATAGGCAGGGACACCTCCCCCTAGAACAGGTCACTCAATGTGACTCTTTTGTCTACTCAAGAGAGCTTAGGTAATCCTCATTCAAAGCTGTTTTGGGCAACCTGTTTCACAAAAAATATCTTGAAGCAAAAGCAACAGAAAATTCTCAAAATATGACATCACAGAATCAGCCAGGTTGGAAAAGACCTCCAGGATCATCGAGTCCAACCTATCACCTAACCCTTCTAATTAACTAACCCATGGCACTAAGTGCCTCATCCACTCTCCTTTTAAACACCTCCAGGGATGGTGACTCCACCACCTCTCTGGGCAGCCCATTCCAATGCCAATCACTCTTGCTGGGAAGAACTTCCTCCTAACATCCAGCCTAAACCTGCCCTGGCACAGTTTGAGATTGTGTCCCATTGTTCTGTCACTGACTGCATGAGAGATGAGACCAACCCTGGTCTGGCTACAACCTCCTTTCATGTAGTTTTAGAGAACAATAAGGTCTTCCTTGAGTCTCCTGTTCTCCAAGCTGCACACCCCCAGCTCCCTCAGCCTCTCCTCACAGGGCTGTGCTCCAGTTCCCAGAACAGTACTCAAGGTGTTTCCCCTTCCGCAATATCCTCTATCCCAAAACCTTGCATCGATTGCCTTAAATTGCACAAAAAAAATATGTCTGCTGCCTGAAAAGTGCTCATAAAGCCTTTGAAATGAAAATTAGATTTTCTGGAAAGACAGATTAGGTTAAAAGGCACAAAACTGGGTAATAAATAACAAAGCTGGGTAAAGGTGGAACATCAGGAGTCTCAGACTTATGTGAAGGCAGTCAAAAGTGGACATAGAAGCCTATCATATGAAAATGTCAGCCTTTTGCAGACATTTTACATTTGCTCTGCTCTGTTATAAAAAGCTGATGTAGCACAGAACAACAGAGAGTTGAACTTATGTTAAGTAACAGTCTGGAAAACAGCCCTGAAAATTACTTGGACTTGATTTACCATTCCTTATATGCCTAAACAGTGAAAAGTGCATTAGATGAGGACTTCACTTGCAGTAGTTTAGAAACATATGAGTATAAACAATATACACTTTAATATTCCTGGAGCAGAATATATTTGTCTTTGTTTTGCAGAAGTTTTATTAAGCTTATATGGTACTAATCACCCCATCTTGAAAATAAAGGTTGATTTTAAGAGTAGGATGTTAGGAGGAAGTTCTTGCCAGAGAGAGTGATTTGCTATTGGAATGGGATGCCCAGGGAGGTGGTGGAGTTGCTGTCCCTGGAGGTGTTTAAGCAAAGCCTGGATGAGGCACTTAGTGCCATGGTCTAGTTGACTGGATAGGGCTGGGTGCTAGGTTGGCCTGGATGATCTTGGAGGTCTCTTCCAACCTGGTTGATTCTATGAAAGCTTCAATTAATCTGAAAGTCACTCAAATAATGTTAGAAAAATACATAAAGTATTACTTGGTAATGTAGCTTTACAAACCAAATATCATGCAGCAACCCTTTGCCATGTTTTTGCACTAAAACACTTGGCTCAATATGATACTTTGCATGTAAATAAGCATGAACACATGCAGATGCAGTTGGATACACTGTTTGATTAACTCATACTTCTTAAATTTGGTGACAATACAATAGTGCAGGGTTGATAAGCACACAATCACCCTCTCAAGAAAGTTATATTGATAGTGCAGAATACAGAGGATAGTGAAGAAAGGAAGATAAATAGAAAGAAAAAATAAACAGACAAAAAGACAGGAAGAAAAAGGAGAAGAGGAGACTTGAGGAGAGGAGACTAGAGGAAAGGAGATTTGAGGAGAGGAGACTAGAGGAAAGGAGACTCGAGGAGAGGAGACTGGAGGAAAGGATACTCAAGGAGACTCGAGGAGAGGAGACTCAACTCAAGGGGAGGAGAGGAGAGAAGAGGAGAGGAGGCTCAAGGAGAGGAGAAAAGGAAAACCTTCTTAGCCTTCCTGGATAACAGGAAATTCTTCTGAACACCCTTGCCTTGTTATTGCTGAGCTCCACTGGAGGTACAACATTACAGCGATGTTACTCAATCCTACATGAGCTAAGTGGATCATTTTACTGTTTCCACAGCTGCAAGGTATCAAATGCTGCCTGCATCCAATTCTGTGACCATCACTGTGTTGAGCTGCACATCAAGTCAAGTGTTAGATCTACTACTGCAAAGGATTTCTCACCTCTAGACTGCTGGAAGATGAGGAGTACATATCCTCTCCGCCCATCAACTACAAGTGCCTCTTATTGACCATTACTAACCTCTTTAAGACTTTTTTCTCTCATGTATAGACATGAAAAGCAATTTCCTGTTTGGAGGCCTTGCTAAGCTTGCCTTTTCCCCCCCCCCAAAGGTTCTTTCAGTTGAAGCCTTCCAAATTTGACCAGTAGTGAGGGTAAAGGAAAATGCTTAGGCAGAGGTACTATGCTCTAAATGCACATTAATGGATAACAGAGCAAAAGACTGATACACATTCTGAACTATTTTGTCTGACTGAGAAATTGCTGAAGAGTTATTCAGAGTTTTAGGTGTCTCTTTCCTTTATTACAACCTGCTAGAAGGGCCAAAAGCCATCCTTTCAGTTATTAGCAACAATTCAGGTTGTTCATTTGATACCCAATTACTTTGGCACTCAGGAAACCCTATTCATTCTGGGCAGTTCAGTGTGAAAAGCTGACAAGGAATGTAAAGAAAAGTTGGGATAGTCATTATCCAGCTGTGCTCCAGGCTTTGTAAAACCATGTGAAAATACCTGCAGCACTGGGATCAGGGCTGAATATCCCCAGTCTGCCTGCTTTCTCTCTGTGTTCCTCAATACACTGATAATGGAGTGGACTGCTGGTTGCATGAAGCTCATTTATTTTCAGTTCTTTGCCTTGCAAGATTTCACTCATTCCCATGATCACTGCCTTAAAGAATTCCTGGGAACCATCATGGAGGATAGTGGGGTGTGATGGTTTGGGTGTAACCTGCTCCCCCACACTCAAGAAAATCACCCAGACTAGACTCAGCTACTGGAAATTAAAGAATGAAACTTTATTTGCAGCTTAGCACAATATACAAGCAGATATGTGCAGCTATAGACAGAAATAGACAAGTTAAATGTGATACAGAAACACAACAGCCCTCCCAGAAACCAGAGTCCTCAGGAGGGGCTCCCAGCCACCTTTCCACCTCCTTTCCACCCCTCTACTTTATCCCAGACTTTGCCTTACGTGCAAGGTGAGTGTGGAGAATCGGCCAGGGGGGTTAGGAAGCACAAGGATTAGACAGCAAGTTAGGGAGAGAAGGGAGGCAGCCAGAAGCCAGAGCACAACTCTGTTATCTATATTTATATTCCTGTTCTTACACATCTCAGCAAGCCTATGAGTGAAGTAGCCATCACCACTGTTTCCTTTTTACAGCCTACAATCTAATTCTTCTCACCAAAACATCCCAGCTAGGCTCAAACTACCACATGGGGCAACTCTGTGGTTTGCTGCTAGTGTTCTGCTAGACTGCTGGAACTACAGAGTAAATCACCCACACTGAAATCGTTACAAGAATACTTACTTGGTGCAAGTTTACATTTCCTCCTTAAAGATTTGAGACTGTGGGTTGTTTCCCACCTAATTTTCTATTTTGTTATCAATCATGTTTTAATCTGTAAAAGTTAGAGGACAATATTTAGAATGAAAGCAGAGGCAAAGCTCCCACAAAGCGAGCTGCTGTGTCTTCTTTTATTACAGTGTCCTCATTCATATTTTACAGTCCTCACAGAAGGTATTTGTCTAAATGAAGAAATATGTTCTAGTACAAGAAGGGAATTGAAATGAGGGACATCTGTATTTGCTACTTTGGGGAATCCACACAAAGTTCATAAGTTCTTGGGGGAGCACATCTCAAACGCAGCAGCGCGTACAGGAATCACTGCAACTGTTAGCACTGGTGGCATCTGTACCACAGATCAAGGATGACAAGGAACTGTTGATCATAGTCATCACATGAGCAACATTTACATTAGGAAAGAGAACCATTTTGAGAAATCTGTCAGCAGAAAGTGTTTTTTTTTTTTCTGGGGGAAAGATGAGTGTAGAAGAATGTAGCTAAGTGAATCAATGGCAAGGTTTTGTCAGGAGCGAAGATGATAAGGCTGCACTCTACTATTGAAAGAACAGCCTGAGATAAAATACATCTGCCCTGTAAAGATTCATAACAGCTTTAGTGACATGCAATGCTGTGAAGAGAAGTCAACATATGGAGAAGTAAAAATAATATGTTAGGGCTACCTGATTCTTTATATTAAAGTGAACAGCCCAAACCTTTGAGGGAAGAATTGGGGCAATTGATGTGGGAATTAGTATTTTAAATATGCATTCTTTTCTGTTTTAGGTAAAAATAGATGGACAGAGATTCTTCTGTGATATGTGTGTATGAGGAATTTTGGCTGCTGTACACCCATGGGTATTCAGGTGGAGGAGGCATAAAGGTGTAGCTTTGAGAGAGGTTTGTTTAGCTTACTTGGAGGTCTGGGAAAAAGAGAGTATCCTAGGTGAGGCAGGGGTGGCTTGACCAGTAAAATCACATCTCCTTTCCACAGAAGGCTCAGAGGCAAACTCTTCATAGAATGAATAGCAAAGGAGGCAGAAGGAGAACCTGCACCGAGCAGAGGAAACAGGGGGACACAGGAACATCTGAGACACAGTAAAAAAGAGCCATCATGCAACCTTGAAGAACTCCAGATTGTACTTTTGATGTTTGTGAAAGAATATATCTTATTATTAGATCTCCAGGAAGAAAAAGGAAGGAAGGAAGGAAGGAAGGAAGGAAGGAAGGAAGGAAGGAAGGAAGGAAGGAAGGAGGGAAGGAGGGAAGGAGGGAAGGAGGGAGGGAAGGAGGGAAGGAGGGAAGGAGGGAAGGAGGGAAGGAGGGAAGGAGGGAAGGAGGGAAGGAGGGAAGGAGGGAAGGAGGGAAGGAGGGAAGGAGGGAAGGAAGGAAGGAAGGAAGGAAGGAAGGAAGGAAGGAAGGAAGGAAGGAAGGAAGGAAGGAAGGAAGGAAGGAAGGGGAAAGGAAAGGAAAGGAAAGGAAAGGAAAGGAAAGGAAAGGAAAGGAAAGGAAAGGAAAGGAAAGGAAAGGAAAGGAAAGGAAAGGAAAGGAAAGGAAAGGAAAGGAAAGGAAAGGAAAGGAAAGGAAAGGAAAGGAAAGGAAAGGAAAGGAGGAAAGAAAGAAGGAAGGAAGGAAGGAAGGAAGGAAGGAAGGAAGGAAGGAAGGAAGGAAGGAAGAAAGGAAGAAAGAAAGGAAGAAAGAAAGGAAGAAAGAAAGGAAGAAAGAAAGGAAGAAAGAAAGGAAGAAAGCAAGGAAGAAAGGAAGGAAGAAAGAAAGAAAGAAAGAAAGAAAGAAAGAAAGAAAGAAAGAAAGAAAGAAAGAAAGAAAGAAAGAAAGAAAGGCAGGCATAGAAATTAGGCTGAGAGAAATAGGCAAGTAAATATTTTGATGGTACGTGAGAGTCTAGTGTGATTAGCCATGGACACAAATATTTCTGTGACATAGAAGCTTTAGGAAAACCCTCCCTTTTTAGTGTATAGTGTGCCTGACAGGGGTTTTTTGGGTATGCTTTCCCCTAGATCTGTGGCTACTGCATAGCAGCCACAATGGATCTGATGTCCTACCTAACAAATTTTTCACCTCATTTTCCTGGAGTCATCTATCAAGCCTTCATACATTGGTTTACAATTCAGGCTGGCAAGGTTTTCCTCAGGCAAGATTTAAGAAATAAAGCCTAGCAGTGACCTCTGAATAGCTGGAAATTATGCCCATGCATTCCACAATGAGCAAGATCTTGTGGGGAGACCTATGCAGCTTTCTAGGCATCTCTGCTCTGTGAGTCAGATTCAGCTGCCAGTGGGATTGGATTTCTGCTCGCTTTGAGCCCATTGCAGGGCCAAGGTCAGCTCTCAATAGTGTTGGCTCAGATTTCCCTGAAGGAAAAAGGGAACCCTTGAATCAATGGCTCCATCTACATACTTGCTAGTGGAAGAAGCACTTATTGCTTGGTGTCAGGATGATGTATGTGCCATTCAGTTTTGATAGCTTATAGAACTGGGTAATCAGAAGTGCCCCCCAGCAGCCCTTTGACCCATGTCAGGTGTCACTCTTCCAGACAATGCTTTGTCACAGTATGGAAGATAGGATAGCTCTGACTGTTCCCTGTAGGTAGTTTCAAAGCACCTACAGTATTTTGGGAAAGAAGAGAATTTAGCAGTGTGGACACAGGACATTTTGTGTCAGCTAATAATCAATGCCAAAGTGCCCCTAACCATGTCTAACTTATATGCAGAAACACAGCAACCAAGGACCTTTCTTCTGGTATAAAGAGCCCCTGTGTCAGATAATTCCCTCAACAGACAATTGTTAAATTCCCACCATTTAGAGAGGGAGTCCAGCAGAGGGCTACGAGGATGATTAGGGAACTGGAGGGCATGGCTTACGTGGAGAGGTTGAGGGACCTGGGACTTTTCAGTGTGGAAATGAGAAAACTTGGAGGGGATTTGATAAATGTTTATAAGTATCTGAAGGCTGGCCAGGAGCTGCTCTGCTCACTTGCTCACTGTGGTAGGACAAGAAGCAGTGGGTGTAAATTGCAGCAAAAGAGGTTCCGCCTCAACACAAGGGGGAACTTCTTTACTGTAAGGGTCACAGAGCACTGGAACAAGCTTCCCGGACAGGCTGTGGGGGTCTCCTTTTGTGGAGCCTTTCAAGGTCTGTCTGGATGTGTTCCTCTGTGATCTGTGTTAGATAGCATTGTCCTGCTCTGGCAGGGGGGTTGGACTCGATGACCTCCTTGAGTCCCTTCCAACCCCCAACATCCTGCAAGCCTGTGATTTAGAAATTAACAAATTGTTCAACTCCTCCACTGCCTTAAAAAGGTGGTTTAGGATCCAGATGAGTTCCAGCAAGCTCATTTCTCTCTTCCAGGTGACTTCATATTGTTGGTTACTTTGTACCAGCATCTCTTTGCCAAAAAGCAATTGGAACTTTTCCCTCCATTGTCTTTATTATTTTACACATCTGGCAGATGCAGGCAGCAATAATACCTGCACTGTGACTATAGATGCAGTAAAATGCTTAGGATGTTAGCACATAGCTAACAAATTGGCCTTTATAACTGCCAGTGATACAAAAAATATGATATGGCACAGTCTGTAACACTAAACTCTCTCGTCCTCTTCTCTTATAGAATTGGATCCTGTGCATACTCTGTGCTTAGATTTACACTTCTAAAATATAGGGTCCTGGGTTTTGTATTTATTGAAGCTTTTGAAGTTTTGTGACTGATATCCATTTGCTGTGCACAGGAAAACAAAGCTTTATGGACATTGTCATAGAATCACAGAATGGCTTTGGTTGGAAGGGATTTTAGATATCATTTACTCTGATGTCCCTGCCATGGGCAAGGATGCCTCTCAACAAGGCTTGTCTGCTCAAGGCCTTGCCCAGAACATACCCATAGAGAAAGCATCCATGACTTCTCTGGACAGCCTATTCCAGAGTCTCACCATCCTTATTGTGAAGAACTTCGTTCTAAGATCCAATCTAAACCTACTCTTCCCCATCTTAATACCATTCCCCTTATTCTGTCACTAGACATCCTTATGTAAAGTTCCACTCCAGCTTTCCTGTAGGATCCCTTTGGGTATTGGAAGGCAGATCTATGATTTCCCCAGAGTCTTCTATTCTCTAGGATGAACACCTCAGCTCCCTCTGCCTATCCTCATAGCAGAGGTGTGCTAGTTTGAAGCTAGCTAGAATGTTGTGGTGAGAAGAACTAGGTTACAGGCTGTGAAAGGGAAACAATGGTGATGTCTACCTCACTCATAGGCTTGCTGGGATGTATAAGAACAAGAACATAAATATAGATAACTCAGTTGCTCTCTGGCTTTGCTGCCCCCCTCCTCTCTCTAACCTGCTGTCTGTGTGACTAATCCTTCTGCTTCCTAACTCCCCTGTCCGATTCTCCAAACTCACCTTGAACATAAGGCAAAGTCTGGGATAAGGTAGAAGGGTGGAAAGGAGGTGGAAGGGTGGTTGGGAGCCCCTCCTGAGGACTCTGATTTCTGGGAGAGCTGTTGTGTTACTCTATTACTTTTTAACTTGTATAGTTCTCTATATAGCTGTATATATTGTAAGTACCTGCTTGTATATTGTGCTAAGCTGTAAATAAAGCTTCATTCTTTAATTTCCAGCCAGCTGAGTCTATTCTGGGTGATTTTCTTAAGTGTGTGACCATCACACATGCACAACCTTTTAATTACTTGAATTCTTTATTTGGAGAAATATAGCACAACACACTATTTTCCTCCCAGTATGTATGCACATAGCCTAAGTATCAAGATTCTGAGTGTTCATATATTTCTGCCATAGAGTTCTATTAGATGGCTACAATCTCTTTCCATTTCTGTTGGAATGTTTCAAAGGGAACAATTGTATGAATGCTGAGGGTGCCTAAATGAGTTAAAACTATGAGTAGAAGTCATAGGTAGGATGTGTTTCTTGGTTTGATATCAGTGTAGCTGAGAGCAGAATTTGTCCCATCAATAAAGAGAAACTGATAGAAATATGACAGCATCTAATTTCAAACTGAGTTCACCATACTTCTCACAGCTTGCAATTATCAGGGAAGATAAGGAACTCTATGTTCTCTGTACGAGCTACATTTGCATATTATAATGCACATAACACACTTCTCTCCAAATTCAGGTGTGCTTTATTAAAAAACAAACTAAACCAACAGAAAACAACAACAACAACAACAAAACAACCCAGAAGTCCCCAAAAACACCTCCAATTAATGAAACAAAGGCTGGTTGACTGCTGTGAGCTATTCCAAGTTAGCATTGCCTAGTGGCTTTGGATTCAGCTGCCTTTTCACATCTCTCCCAAGACAGAAAGAAAACCAGACTGGTCTTTGCCACACTTGTGAAATTGTTATTCCTTAAGGAGGGTGATCTGAACAGAGCCGATCAAAATAGGCCTTCTGGTTCCTCTCAGAGTGCAACTGTAGTGATACTTGTTTGAAAAATAAAACTCTGTTTCTCAACCATCCCCTCTTAGAAAATCTGGAGTACCTGAGCCCTGTAATGAAATGCTTTTTACATTAGATACACCATCCACAGTTCCTGGAGTGGAGAGAGATCTCAGGATTTCCAGGGCTAATTAACCGCTGGGTTTCTTTTTCTGGTCTGGCTCCAGCCTATTAAATGTCACATTTCTTGCTGCAAGTGGCACAGGTTCAATGGAAGGCATGAAAAGTGTCTTTCTCTTCCAGAAAATTACATTCCAGCAGCTAAGGAAAGCTTAGGGAAGGTGGATGCTGTAGATCTGAATTCCCTCCAGCTGAAGCAAGAACTGAATCGAGTTCATTTTCCAAGCCCTCAAAGAAAAAGGGCTTGCAGCACAATCACCTCTTTTGGTGACTCTTTATTTTAACAGGAAAAAAATGTAGATTTTTAAAAGCTTTTATCTTGCTAATGTCTATTGTGCTAGCTTGAAGCAGGCTAGAATGTTTTGGTGAGAAGAACTAGATTACAGGCTGTGAAAGGAAAACAATGGTGCTGTCTGCTTCATTCATAGGCTTGCTGAGATGTATGAGAACAAGAAATAAAACCAGAGATAATCACTCTCACTGGGGCTGCTGGCTGAGCTGCTTCTTACTCTCTAAACCTCACCCTCTGTTTTGGGCTAATCCACTTTGCTTCCTGACCCCCCTGGCTGAACCTCCATGGTTCCTTGGGACTGGGGTAAGGTTGAGAGGAGTAGGGGAAAGTGAAGGGGTGTTTGAGAGCCCCTCCTGGGGACTCAGATTTCTGGGAGGGGAGTTGTGTTTCTGTATTACCTTTTACCTTGTATATTTCTGTATATATCTGTATATACTGTAAATATCTGCTTGTATATTGTGCCAGCTGTAAATATAAGCTTCATTCATATTCCCAGAGCTGGCTGAGTCTAGTCTGGGTGACTTCTAAAGTGTGTGGGGGCAGGGAACACCTAAACACATCTGTGAAGATGGTTACAAAGAGAAATCCTTCATTTCTGGAGGGTTGGAGGCACAAGAGATGGGAAGTGTGCCTACAGTGCAAAATTTCAGAGGTTTAACAACTTTAATGACAAAGATGAGAAAATGACAAATTTAGATCCCACCAGTTACACAGATGTGTGGGAAGAAGAGGATGGGGTGGGGGGGGAGGGAAACAAGAACCCATTTGTGAAATGAGCTTGAAGTTAGATAACCTAAAATCCATTTCTGCTCTTTTATTAAATGTCTATGAGCCTTTTATTTATGAGGGTAGATTCATGTCAGAGCACAAGCACAGACACTGAAAGAATGATCATCCATATTGTCAGAATGCTAGTACAGTCCCTGGCATGATAACACTCTGTTCCAACTAGTGAGCTCAAAAAGGATTCCCAGGCATGCCCTGGAAATTAGCACAGAGTGGGAATAATTCCCAATAGGCAGTTTGAATGTGTTTAGCTTGTTTTTGATGACAAAAGAGCTTAATAGTAAGGATGTGCCAGCTGGCTTCAGTGTCAAGGAAAAAAATTAGTTTGCTAGTGCTGATCTAGTCCTATAGGTTCTAACATCTCAATCTAACATTAATCTTAGTGTATTTTGCACATGAAGGGGAAGGTTGATTTTGGATGCTGCCCCTCTTAATTTGCAATTGATCTTGCAAACTCCTGTTCATATAAATTATTGTGAATCAAACTGCTCCACTGATCACAGGATGCTAAGGGTTGGAAGGGACTTTCAGGGATCACCAAGGCCAATCCTGCTGCCAGAGCAGGACCATAATCTAGTGCAGGTCACACAGGAATGCCTCCAGACAGGTCTTGAAAGTCTCTGGAAAAGGAGACTCCACAACCTCCCTGGGGAGCCTGTTCCAGCACTCTGTGACCCTTACTGTAAAGAAGTTCTTCCTCCTGTTAAGGTGGAACTTCATAGAATCATAGAATGGTCCAGGCTGGAAGGGATGTAGAGGTCAGCTACTTCTCCCCCCTTCCCTGCAATCAGCAGGGGTATCCCCACCAGACTAAGTCAACCCAGGGCCCCATCAAACCTCAGCTTGAATGTCTCCAGGGAAGGGGCCTCAACCACCTCCCTGGGCAACAGTATCACAATATCACAGTATCATCAGGGTTGGAAGAGACCTCACAGATCATCAAGTCCAACCCTTTACCACAGAGCTCAAGGCCAGACCATGGCACCAAGTGCCACATCCAATCCTGCCTTGAACAGCCCCAGGGACGGCGACTCCACCACCTCCCCGGGCAGCCCATTCCAGTGCCCAATAACTCTCTCAGTGAAGAACTTTCTCCTCACCTCCAGCCTAAATCTCCCCTGGCACAGCCTGAGGCTGTGTCCTCTCGTTCTGGTGCTGGCCACCTGAGAGAAGAGAGCAACCTCCTCCTGGCCACAACCACCCCTCAGGTAGTTGTAGACAGCAATAAGGTCACCCCTGAGCAAGCAAACCATTGTGAGCTGTTTTCCCTAAATTTCAGTAGTACCCCTGGCCAGAGGGGTTGTGGAGTTTCCTTTTCTGCAGACTTTCAAAAACTGCCTGAATGTGCAGCCTGATCCAGGTAAATATGCTTTGTCAGAGGGTTTGGAACAGGTGAAACTCCTAAGTTTGTCCCAACTTCTCCCATTCTGTGTTTCTGTGAGTTTTAAGCTGCCGTAGGATGCTATTAGATTAGCCCTAGTCTGTCTTGTCACCAGACTAACACAGTGTAGGTCCCTCGGGGCACCCTTGGATGTGATGTGTAAGCACCTTGGCAGCTTCTTTGGCCATCCCCCTATTTCTCATCATCTAGAAAGCCCCAAGCTGATGTTTTTCACAGCTCTACCCTCTCTTTGTCCTCTTTCTCTCCTTGTACATCTGTCCATTTTTAAACCACTGCTACTGATTTTTATAGGAGACCCCATGAGATTTTCTCACTTCTTTGTCTCTTTTCCTTTACACCTAATTACTAATGCTACCTCCTTCACTCCCATTAATTACAACAAATCAGATTTCTTGTTAGTGATATTTGTAATTTCACAGTCCTCTGACATAAACTCTGCTTGTAAACTTGTTTGGTTTTTTTTTCACTTGGTGTGCAGAAAAACCACATCAGCTTGGTGTTCATTTGGGACATCCACAATTCTTTTGTAGATGGAATCCTCTTGTGTGGCTATTATCTGGTTTTCACTGCCAGGATCTATTGCAATGCTCCATACCTGGACTTTTTAGTGACTTTCTGTTGATAAGTGATTTCTTCTTCTTTGTTCCAAGGGATTGTTCTCTTCCCAGGCTGTCTTGCCTCAAGAAAGTTATTGCACCATGCCAGGTTTTTGCCTTTCTTCCCCACTCTTAGTGGGAAAACTGATCTGTTTCCTTGCAGATTCTGTGTAACATGTTGGTGTTTGTTAAAAGCTTGTAACAGTTCTACTGTTTTCCTTTCCCTGCTTACTACACTCTGGGTCAGGTGAAACTGAATTCAGTGGGGAGAGACACAATTCCCTCATTAAGAAGAGGCCTGTGCTCAGGTCAGGAAGATTCTATATTGTAAAGATAATAAAAGTGTTGCTAACAACTTAGCAAAAAGCAAAATTCTTCCTTAGAAATGTCCAATTGACTTCTGAGATAACTAAAGAGAAGAAAAAGAAAGAAAGAAGCCCAAAAGACCCAACAAAATCAAGCACAGTTCCTTAACTTTTATATTTATAACCCATTTTCTGGTTTTGGTGTGTTCACTTGGGAAGAGTTCATAACCAGATGGCCTGAAAGTTCTGGATGACTCAGTGTCCTGACAAAACCTCTCACTGAACCACTCACCCTATAACACCACTAGCATCCAGTTCCTCCACTGACATTCCCAGAATGAAAATTTTTAGAGGAAAATCTTGGTAGAGGCTTATTTCCTTAAGAATTTGTTACATTCTTCAGTCAGTACTAACATTTTTCTTGCTAAAACAAATCAACTTCCCACATTAATTTATTTCCCTGTCTAAAACCACAGCTTCTATTTTCTACAACTCATTCGTCACAACCTCCTTCTGCCTCCATTTTTTCTCTTCTCAGAGGACCTTGCCAATTTCTTTGGAGAGAAAGAAGATAAAATGTGTGTCAGTTCTTTTTTGTTGATTATTTTTTCCCCTTCTCACCTCTCATATTTCTCCACTGTTGAGAATGGGGAAGCTTTTAATTCTGTTATCCTTTAACTCCACGATGTGGTCTAGAGAGTTTCATCTTATCTCCTTACCTCGTACCATGACATTTACAACCTCTTTGACCTCTGTTTTGTTGTCTCCAATTACAAACATGCTTCATATTTCTCCAGTGTTGAAAAACAACAAAAGCCAAAACCTAAAAATACCCCAAAAAACCCCAGAAGTAGAAAAGCTCAAAGCCACCTTTGTATTTTTTCTGTGGGAGGGGTGTCTCTTTTTCCACTTCCCTTGTTTTTGTTGGTATTTTTTTAGTGTGAAGCCAATTTAATGTCTTATTTCCATCAAAATCCTGTTCAGGTGTAGCTACTGTGAGCTGCAGTCTATAAAAGCCCTATTACCTTTTTCATTTCCAATGGCAAATACCAGAACTTAACCTTTCAATTGCATTCCCTGCTTTGTTTGCTGTCAGCAGTCATCCATCTTCAATGCTGTTATATCTCCTTTAGCTTTGGTGATCCTGTCTGCTTCTAAGTCTCTTTTGCTATGTCCTGTAGAGACTCCTCTTCGTCCCTTCTCCTCTCTGTGGATGTTCCATGTATCTATGCCTGTGGCCCTTTCTTCATCCTCATACATGTGAGTATACTGCCCATTCTAATTCAACCACAGATCACCAATCTGCCACTTCATAGAAGAACACAGAATTACAGAATGTCAGGGGCTGGAAGGGAGCTTGAAAAATCATCCAGTCCAACCCCACAGCCACCTAGACCAGATCACACAGGAATTCATCCAGGCAGGTTTTGAATATCTCTAAAGAGGGAGACTTTGCAACCCCCCAGGGCATCCTGATCCAGGGTTCTGTCACCCTTACAGGGAAAAAAACTCCTCCTCATGTTTCTGTGTCTCAGCTTCCACCCATTGCCCCTTGTCCTGTCACTGGGCATCACCTAGCAGAGCCTGGCTCCATCCTCTTGGCACTCACCCTGCACATCTCTATAAGCATTGATGAGGTCACCTCTCAGCCTCCTCCAAGCTAAATAGCCCCAGCTCCCTCAGTCTCTCCTCATAAGAGAGATGTTCCTTTCCCTTCATCATCTTTGTGGCTCTGTGCTGGGCTCTTTCAAGCAGTTCTATGTCCCTCTTGAATTGGGGGGCCCAGAACTGGACACAGTACTCCAGATGTGGTCTCACCAGGGCAGGAGAACCTCTCTCAACATACTAACCACCATCCTTTTAAGACACTCCAAAATGGCACTGGCTCTCCTGGCCACAAGAGCACATTGCTGGCTCAGATCTTTTTTCTCTCTAACATAACATTTTGAGCTGGCTTTTTTCCAGTGTTTCTTCATGGTTATCTAGTCAGCTTCTCTAGCACAACACAGCTAAACAAATATTTTAGTTAAAATAGAAAGAGCTTTTGCTCTTCCACCTTAAATCTTAATACAGGAGGAAGTTCCTATATGTGTCCAACAACACACAACTAAAGTAGTCTCTCTAAGTCCTCACTTACAGGTTACATTTAGATAGTGTACATACTAATAGTGTATGTAGGTGTTCAAGGAAAGGCTGGATGAAGCACTTAGTGTCATGGTCTATATGACTGGATAGGGCTGGGTGCAAGGTTGGACTGGATAATCTTGGAGGTCTCTTCCAACCTGCTTGATTCTATGACTCTATTCTGTTCCTTTTGTGCAATCACTTTAAGGCACACCTTTTCCATTGATCCCTGCTCTCCATAATATAATTCTCCTGGTATTTGTCTGATTTCAAGTACCTATATGCAATGTAGACATCTGTATCTGTGTTTTTTTAGATACCTTCTTAGTGCAGAAAAACAGCTACTTATAATGGGGAGCTTTTACTAAAATAGACATCAAATAAAAACGTTTGTGGTTGGTGGCTCTTGGGTTTTGGGTTTAGGTTTTTGTTTGCTTGCTTTTCCCTATTTAGTTGGTTGGTTGGTTTGGTTTATTCCCCTCCAAAGAAGTTCCTATCTCTTTTTAAGGCCAAGTTCATATGTAAGTATACATTCTACAGATGTCTAAAATTAGTTGAAATCAAACTCATCTTTTCCCTTTCCCTCTTTAGCATTGTAATTGCCTTCCTTCTGATCCTATCAAAGGCAAACTATCCCCACTTAGAGTCCACTTCAAAATAGTGCTCCAGGGTCATGTTCCCAGGCTTTAATCTTGACTATATCATTTATACTTATGGATCCTTCCACTAGCTGATTTCAGCTGAAATCAAGTTTATACTACTCATGGCCTTTCATTTTTCATTTACTATTCAAAATGCACAGCTACATGCACCCATCATTCAAAGTCTATGTTTTTCACTTAAGACATTTTGGAACAAAGATATTTATAGCTCCTCCCATGACTGTCCTGCATATTTAAGTAAGTATTCCTATAAATGGCTTTAATGTTGCAGAGGTTAATTATTATGTTCCACCAAATATCTTTCCTGTGATGCTTACAAGAATCTTGACAAGTGCTTGGCTTTTGGCACACTGAGGTCTCTGATTCAGATGTTCAACCACAATTCCTTTTCCTTTTCCTTTTCCATTTCCTTTTTCTTTCTCCTTTCCCTTTCCTTTTTCTTTCCTCTTTCCCTTTCCTTTTCCTTTCCCCTTTCCCTTTCCTTTTTCTTTCCCCTTTCCCTTTCCTTTTCCCTTCCCTTCCCTTCCCTTCCCTTCCCTTCCCTTCCCCTTTCCCTCTTCCCTCCTCTCCCCACTCCCCTCTTTTAGAGGGAGGTTCTGCAGAGGGATTTGGAGAGATTGGATCAATGGGCCAATGTCAATGGCATGAGCTTCAACAAGGCCAAATGGCAGGTCCTCACTTGGGCCACAACAACTCCAAGCAACACTACAGACCCGGGGAAGTGTGTCTGGAAACTGTCTGACAGAAAGGGACCTGAGGGTTGTAATTGACAAGCAACTGAATATGAGCAAGCAGTGTGCCCAGGTGGCAAAGAAAGTCAATGGCATCCTGGCTTGGGTTAGAAATGCTGTGTCCAGCAGGAATAGAGAGGTGATGTCCCCTTGTACTCAGCTCTGATGAGGTCACACCCTGAATACTGTGTTCAGTTTTGGGCACTTCAATACAAGAGGGATGTGGAGGTGCTGGACTGAGTGCAGAGGACAGGACAAATAGTGACAGAACAAGAGGGAATGGCCTCAAGCTGCAACTAGTTAGGTTTAGACTGGATATTAGGAATATTTTTTTTATGGAAAGAGTGGTCAGGCATTGGAATGGGCTGCCCAGGGAGGTGGTTGATTTACCAACCCTGGATGTGTTTAGAAGCTGTTTGGATGTGGTGCTTGGGGATCTGGTTTAGGGTGAACATTGCAGAGAAAGAATATCAGTTGGACTTGGAGATCCTGAGGATCTTTTCCAACCTAAAAGTTTCTGTGATTCTGTGATTCTGCCTCTCAGGTCTGAGACATGAATTTGCAATGAGTGAGGGCAGCAGAAAGACTATCACATACTGGCCTGACCCTGAAAGTCAGTGCACATTTTTAACCTATATTTATTTCCACAAAGGTAAGTGCTGAACAACTAATTTCTATGAAAATGGTGGCATTACATTTAGGATCTCTAGCTGCATATTTTGTTCAAGATGAAGCATCAGTTGTTGAAGTGCAATTTTAGGCAAGCTGAAGAGTGACAGAGAGGCACTCATGCCTAAGATTTGAACTCTAGAGAGCAAGCCCCACTAGAACTACATAAAATATATGTTAAGTTAGTGTCAGGATAATGGAGACATAAAGTCCACAGAAAACAAAGAAACCAAACCAAAACAATATCCAGAGATTATATGGGGAAGCACCAAAACATTTTGTGTTCCTTTGATCTGATTGCATATTTATAGGACAAAAAAACCCCAACATTTTACATCACTGTAGTAGAATAAAGAAACATTTGAAAACCACCTGAAACATTAGTAAGATTATACTATGCTCTACTTGCTAATCATGTAAACCCTTGCTTTCCCTCAATGATATGACTTTTATTCCTAGCCACATTCATACATTCTCATTATTCTCATGATCCAGGTTCATGGTTCTGTCTCAAGGGACAATACTACTCATGTTTTCTCTGTCCTCTGTTTTCAATGAGAAAATGAGAATAATTGATAGCTGTGCTTAGTTGCCTTTGAAGCTCTTGAGTACAGAACCCAGTGGGGAAAAAAAGACCAAAAAAAAAATGTAGCTTATACATTTATGGAGGAGAGAAGACTGCAAAAGGACAAAGGCAGAAGGAAAGCTGGAAGATGAAGTAAAAATGGAAGAAAATCAGGAGGGAACTGCAGCTGAAGATAAAATGCAATATAGTATCAGATTGCAAGAACAGATGGACAGAAGTATGAGTGAATTCCAAAAGTCGCTTCCTCCAGAGATCTCATGTTACAGATGCTGCTGCTGCTGAAGAATAGAGTTTAAACATCCATCAAAAGCCTGCTGTTGTCCTGGTGGGAAAATAAATAGTTCAACATATTGCTCATCTAAACCAAAGTTACCCTGTAAAGGCTTAGGGAGGGTTGGGAAACTTAGGACACGTGAAGGCTTCATTCTGTTCTCTCACTCACCCAGTTCTGTCTCTTTCCTTCTTCCCTCCCTCTCCTTTCATAAGTTTAACTATAAAAAATATGTATACATATTGTGTACACTATACATAGTGTGCATATCATAGAATCATAGAATCAGACAGGTTGGAAGGCACCTCCAAGATCAGCCAGTCCAACCTAGCACCCAGCCCTAGACAATCAACTAGACCATGGCACTAAGTGCCTCAGCCAGTCTTCTCTTGAACATATCCAGGGATGACTCCACTGTTTCCCTGGGCAGCCCATTCCAATGCCAATCACTCTCTCTGTGAAGAACTTCCTCCTAACATCCAGCCTAGACCTCCCCCAGCACAACTTGAGACTGTGTCCCCTTGTTCTGTTGCTGGGTGCCTGGGAGAAGAGACCAACCCCACCTGGCTACAGCCTTCCTTCAGGTAGTTGTAGACAGCAATGAGGTCACCCCTGAGCCTCCTCTTCTCTAGGCTAAACACCCCCAGCTCCCTCAGCCTCTCCTCACAGGGCTGTGCTCCAGGCCCCTCACCAGCTTTGTCACCCTTCTCTGGACATGTTCCAGCACCTCAACATCTCTCTTGAATTGAGGAGCCCAGAAGTGGACACAGGACTCCAGGTGTGGCCTGACCAGTGTTGAGTACAGAGGAAGAATAACGTCCCTTGTTCAGCTGGCCACACTGTTCCTGATCCAAGCCAGGATGCCATTGGCCATCTGGGCTCACGTTCAGCTACTATCTTCCAGTTCCTCCAGGTCCCTTTCTTCCTGGTTGCTCTCAAGTCACTCTGTCCCCAGCCTGCAGCGCTGCTTGTGGTCATATATATATGCATGGACATACGTAGGGACAAGAGTGTGTGTGTGTATATATATATATATATATATATAAAACTATATGAAATGTATTTGTGTTTTGTTGAAGCCTGACTGAAGTCTAGAAATGTCTTATTTAGAAGCTGGCTGCATTCTAGAGTGAGAGTGCATGTAATAAGCTTGTACATGTGTGCACACATAAACACATTGTATATTCACAGTCTTAATATTCAGATGCAGAGTATAAATCAATGCTATTATCTGCTGAAGATGTTTGTCAGAACAGGAAACATCTCCAGAAAGGAAAAAAAAATATATAAATTAAGTAACCTTGAAAGTTTTGGAACTCAAGTTGGACTGCTACCCAGTGTAATTAAGTACTGGGTTTATTCACTATATCTTAAATGGGTTTGGCTGTGATATCAGGTTTTTTCCTCTTTTTGTAGTGGGAAACAAAAGGATTAGATAGGCTTTGGACAGAATGGCTTGAAAACAAAACACATCTAAGGTACTTTCATCTTCATTCCAGGAAATCTCTAGCCTGGGCATGATTGAGAAGTGGAAGATCCTTCCTGTTTGTAAAATAGTCCTTGTAAATTAAGCTGCTGAACATGGCATGAAAAAGCAAAAGACAAAATCCATTTCTCACTTTGTCATTACTGCTGTTGGATTTTGTTGGAATAAAAATTTAGGGCCAGGCCTTTACACCTGTGTTGGTTAACACTTGGAGGTTCTAGACTGCATACAGCTCACAGGGACAAATCTTTCTTCAAGTCTTTAGCTGTGAAGTTGTAGTAATGGACTTTCTTGCCTTAGTTTCTGGATTTGTCTAGCTGCTAAATCATTATTAATCTCATTATTCTGCTCTTCTTTCTTTATAGCACCACAAAATTGTTATGTAAGTTATTAATGAGGATCTAGACTTTTGACCTTTGATCTTTGGCTGAGGACAGATTTATCAACTTGGAGCTCTGGTAGAGCCAGCTGGAGTCTGTTAAGATAGAAGAGTCTGTATTTGGTGTCATTAGGCAAAAGTAATGAAAAATACTACTGTTTGTGCCTGGCCTTAAAACTCATTAAAAAATGATCTCTGATGGTATGACAGAAGATGGTCATTAGTGGAGATGCTGTCATTGATGCAGTTTACTTCAAAGGAAGTTCTGTAACATAGCACAGCAAGACACAGAGGAGAGACTGCTTCACACCTTATAGGCTGTCACTTTTCCTATGAAAATGTTGAGGGGTACTTGACTTAGACCCATAATTTTCTGCAGGCCCATAAAATATTTGATGATGAGTTCTGACAAGAACCTCATGAGGTCCAACAGGGAGAAACGCGAAGTGTTGATACTAGGAAGGAATAATTCCATGCAGCACTACACACTGGATGTTGATGGGCCAGAAAACATCTTTTGCAGTTAAAGATCTGGTGTCCAGGTGGTCAGCAAGTTGAACATGAACTGTAACAGTACATCATTGGAGCCAAACAGGCCAGCAGTATGCTGGGATGCAGGAGGAGTAGGTTAAGAAAGGTGACCCTTCCTTGCTAGCTAGGCTCTAGCTGGAGTGTTTGGTCCAGTTCTGAGCTCTACAGTACAAGAGACACAGGCATATTGGAGCAAGTCCACTAAAGAATCACAAGTTGCTTTGTGAGAAAACAAAGTGAGGCTGAGAGATCCTGGACTCTCTGGCCTGGAGAAGAGCAGAGTTCATGTGGATCATAGGGCTCTTCAGCCTGGAGAAGAGAAGGCTTTGAGGAGACCTTCTAGTGGTCTTCCAGTATCTGAAGGGGGCCTACAGAAAGGCTATTTACAAGGTCTTGTAATAATGGCATGAGGAGTAATGGGTTTAAAGTGGCAGAGGGGAGATTTAAACTAGGTGTTAGGAAGAAGTTCTTTACAATGAGGGTGGTGAGACACTGGCATAGGCTGCCAAGGGAGGTTGTGGATGCTCCCTCCCTGGAGGTGTTCAAAGCCAGGTTGTATGAAGCCTTGAGTGACCTGTTCTAGTGGGACGTGTCCCTGCCTATGGATGGGGGTTGGAATCAGATGATCTTTGAGGTCTCTTCCAATCCAAACCATTCTATGATTCTATGACTAGCAATGTGTTGAAATATCTGATTGGGGAATATAAAGAAAATAGACACTGTCTTGGGTAATCTCCTCTGGCTTACCCTGCTATGAGACAAGGTTTGGGCTAGGCAATTCCAAAGGTCCTTTAGTATCTCAGCAGTTTTGTGACCTTGTGCTGTTAGAATCCCCTGCCTGCATCCCTTCTGTGGCACAACGGTGCCATTACTGTAGTTACTCAACCCTCCTTTCTGTTCAGATAGGGCAGAGCAGTGAATAGTCTGTTTAGCAGTGATTTCCAGAGGCTAATGAAAAGGTCAGCAGCATAGCAAGAGGGCCAATGTCTTATCACAGCCTTTTATTAATGCCTCAGTAGTATCAGAGGCCAGCTGGCTGGGAAGGGAAACAAGCCATGCTCAGAATAAAATCATTCCCATAAATGCCTGGGAAAAGTTAAGGGCAATCTGCCCACCAGGCAGGTGTCATGAGCCACATTGCCCCTGAGACGATGCAACCCTCATCATATTCTATGCTGTTAGGTAAACAGATGCAACAGAGTCAGTAGTATAGAGCTAGAGACACATTCCTCTACAGGTATGGAGAAGTGATTATTACACTGTACAGTTATTCATGCTTATAATTTTAGACCTTTGCCCATCTTTGATTAAGGCAGAGTAATTTTAACCCACTGTCACTACAGTTGGAGAGGAACTGCCTTCTAACACTCCACTAACATAGGTCTGTGATGAAACTATCCAAGGCTTTGGAAGTAGAATACCTAAAAGTGACTCTTCCCTTGTCCTTATTAGGTAGCTGGAAGGAGATTACAGTATATAGTGTAAATTTAATGTCACTCTGGCAGGAGGTGGCAGGTTAGGAATCCTGTCAGTCACTGATTTACTGCTTAACAGTAGGGAAAGGCTTTAGAACAAACCCTGCAGGAGCATTACAAGCACTTTTTTATTGTCAAGATGTCAGAATAGAACACGGGATAGCCACTAAGCTTAAAAGAGATTTATGAAGAAACGACCACCTGGAGATTATCTTATTTTTATCATTTTAAAAGGACATAAAAAGATCATTTTTGTCATATATTTTTTTCCTGGTCAGTACACAAATCCACAGAGGAGCAATTTACTCATAAAGTGGCCACTGATGGTATGAAATTGTTCCAAATGCCAATGTTGCATAACCATTTCTTACTGTGACTTAGCAATACCTGTGTCACATTTTGCTGAGTTACTGCACCTTATGTTTCACCAAATTTTTAATTCCCATTTTTGAGAAGCTGATTTTTTTTCCCAAGCTTCAGGAATCTGCACAATGTTTTAATGCCAAAAGATGGAAATCTGTAAGGAAATTTGTTGGTAAAGACTGCAACATTACATATTAATTTTCCATCAGCAGTTATGGCTTCAGAAAATGATAATTTAAGACAGTTCAAAATCTTAATATCAATCATATGAAATAATAACTCCTGCTATATAGGACCAACAATAAAAACAGCCTTTATGAAGAAAAAAAGATGGTAGTAGAAGTTATAAATTGAAAACTTCAGTCTGAATGGATAAATGAAAAAAAAAAAAAAGCAAAGAAAAAATTCCTCAGGATCCCAAAAAGATAGGTTTAATGCCAAGGTCAGGACTCAAGCATAAAAGTGGTGGAGTCACCGTCCCTGGAGGTGTTGAAGAAAAGCCTGGCTGAGGCACTTAGTGCCGCGGTCTAGTTGACTGGATAGGGCTGGGTGATAGGTTGGACTGGATGGTCTTGGAGGTCTCTTCCAACCTGGTGGATTCTATCATTCTGTGATTGGCTATGGCTGGGTGCTAGGTTGGGCAGGATGATCTTGGATGTCTCTTCCAGCCTGGTTGATTCTATGATTCTATGATTATACTCTGACTAAATATAACACAGAAAAATAGACATTTGACTCCTACACCATGATGACATATTTGTGCTTCTACTGAAGACTGAATGGTTTCCAGCTTATTTCTGTCTCATTTCAGCTCAAGAAGTAGGAAAGTGTTTAAAAAAACCTCTAATTAAGGAAGTATAAAGAGCTTCTGTGTAAACAATTTGTTTCACGTCAGTTCTCCAAATACACTTTCTTAATATTTTGTCATCTATTCATAAAGTATAGATAACAAATTACTTATTTTGCTGAGCATAAATATATCCTCTTCTATGTCATATAATTCTCTTTGTAATGTAGTTCCATTGTAAGAGTAATTTACTGGCTCTTAAGATAACTATAAACCATCACAAGAAGCATGAAATTAAAATAGAACATTAAAGACATTGCTGTTTTATTTTTGTCTGGAAAAAAAAGAGTCAGAAAGTCACCAGCATAACTAAAAACTAATCTCCTCAACCACTCATATTTATCATTAGGCTTATTACTCAGATGATAGACATGTTTATGAGCACTGCTTTCAGATTTTTAATAAGGGAAATGAGTGAGGTTGAAGAAGTAGGAGGGAGACAAAGAGGAGGATAGGGCATAAAGCACCTAAAGTAGCAAAAGGAGAAAATAGCTGTCTGTCACATCTCATACAGAGATTCCAAAGTGTTAGTAGAGACTGCAGAGAGCTTCTCAGCCTTTGTGTCCTCAGGACTTGTCAGGCAGTCAGATGGAAGTTGAAGCAGCTCTTATATACATGATTCCCTATCCTATTCATAAAATTATAGAATTGTCTGTGTTGGAAGAGACCCTTGAATGTCATCTATTCCAACTCACTCTGCAGTCAGCAGGGACATCCTCAATCAGATCAGGTTGACCAGAGTTCTGTCCAGTCTCAGCTCAAATATCTCCAAGAATGGGGCCCCAACAACCTCTCTGGGCAACCCCTTCCAGTGCTCCATCACCCTCATAGTAAAGAACCTGTTCCTAACATTTGATCTTCTCTAGCTTGAAGCTGTTGCCCCTTGTCCTATCAACACAGGCCTTTGTAAACAGTCTCCAGTCTTCTTGTAGCCCCCTTCAGGTGCTGGAAGGCTGCTGTAAGGTCTCCCTGGAGCCTCCTCTTTTTGGGGCTGAACAACCCCAGCTCCCTCAGTCTGTCCTCGTAGCAGAGGTGCTCCAACACCATGATCATTTCCATGGCCCTCCACTGGATCTACTCCATCAGGTCCATGTCCTTCCTATATTGAGTGCTCCAGACCTGGCTACAGTACTCCAGGTGAGGTTTCACTGGAGCAGAGTAAAGCGGAAGAGTCTGGATTTGCTGGCAATGCTACTTTTCATGCAGCCCAGGATGTGATTTGTCTTCTGTGCTGCAAGCTCACACTGTCTGCTCATGTCCAGCTTCTCATCCACCAGCACCCCCAAGTCCTTGTGCCAGGGCTGCTTTGTATCACCTCCTTCCCAGTCTGTTGGTGCTGAGGATTGTTCTGGTCCAGGTGCAGAGTGCTGCACTTCCTCTTGTTGAACCTCATATTAGAATATGTTTGATTTTACAGGATCAAATAGCATTTCCTTAGATTGATTTCAATTTTGGATGAGACTCAATGCACATAAAAGAAAAGGAATTAGTGGATGTGAGTCAAATTCCATGTAGAAAGAGAGAGGAATCAGACATTAGAGAGATCAGGGATTAGAAAAACTCAGATTCAAACCTACCTACTTCACCACCCCTCCTCCTGTAAATGCTCTCAAATTGAGGTGTTCTGTGTTTTTCCTGTCTCCTCTGTCTATTGACAGCTGACCCAGCATAGCTTCAGCTATCTTATCATTAACTCCTTATATGGCACTGAGCTTTCTCTCTGCATTTTCTGTTCTTGAATATGCAACAACTCTTCATGCAATAAACCTGTGCCAGTATTGACTAGGCATAATGCACATCCACTTATGGATTTTGTTAAATCCATTTCATTGGTTTGAGAAAGGTTTTTTTTTACTGTAACTCTACAGCTAACTGGCAACCCTGAAACATTCCCTCCCACTCCATGCTTCCCCCTTCTCCCCCCCACCCTTTTTTTTTTTCAGAGCCAGAATCATGTATCCAGGGAAGGCAGGCACAAAGGGCCAGCAGTAGCTCAAATGCTGTTCCTGTTCCTTGAAGTATGCATCAGTTCTCCTCGTCTGCTGTTGAAGCTTATTGAGGGTTTCCATGTTAAGGTGAAAGTGCAGACACAAGGCAGCTCTAGGGAAGGCAAAGAAGGCTTTGAAACAGTGAAGGACAGTGAGAACCAGACTAAAGATTTTGTTTGACTTACCATAAGAAACAGCTTGTGATGGTTAGCTGTGAGATGAGGCTCTTCCTTCTCTCTGCTACAGAAAATCAGTTTAGCTGTCCAGAGCGTGATGTGTATTTGCTTTACAAGGAAATATTTCTTATTCTGGATAGGTTCACCAAGATTATGGCATCCACTTAGCTTCAGGATCATCTTGTAGGTATTTAGACAAAGAAAAGATGAAAAGCTATCTTTCTTGCATTGACACTGAAGTGTATAGCTGGTTGTGGCTATTCACATTTATCTAGTACAGACATAACTGTAGAAGAGTGCTCTGTCCAGGCCACAGAAATACAGAATTAATCAGGTTGGGAAAGACCTTTGAGACCAAGTCCAACCTATCAACCAACACCATTTAATTAACTAAATCATGGGACCAAGTGCCACATCCAGTCTCTTTTTAAACACCTCCAGGAATGGGGGCTCCACCATCCTCCTGCACAGTCCATTGCAATCCCCAATCACTCTTTCTGCAAAGAACTTCTTCCTAACATCCAGGCTAAACTTTCCCTTGGGCAGCTTGAGACTTTGTCCTCTCATTCTGTCCTCTCATTCTGCCTGGGAGAAGAGACTAATCTCCACTTGGCCACCTCCTTTCAGGTAGTTGTAGACAGCAATAACATCCCCCCTGAGCCTCTTCTTCTCCAGGCTAAACAACCACAGCTCCCTCAGCCTCTCCTCACAGGGCTGTGCTCTAGCCCCTACACAGCCTTGTTGCCCTTCTCTGGACACGTTCAAACATCTCAACGTCTTTCTTAAATTGAAGGGCCCAGAAGTGGACACAGTACTCAAGGTGTGGCTTAACCACTGCTGAGTAGAGGGGCAGAATGACTTGCGTGGTCCTGCTGGCCACACTGTTGCTGATACAGGCCAGGATGCCATTGCCCTTATCCAGACATTTTTCACTTTGGCACACAATTGATTCCAGTTGTTAGTTGTTTGTTTGTATTTTTTTTTTTTCAAATGAAAGCCATTTTAGATCACAGATTAGCAAATGTTAAGAAGTCTTCATTTATCTATAGGGAAGCAGCACACTGAGAGAAATGATTCTACCTAAAATACACAGCACAGAGCTAAGCTTTAAGCCATTCCCAGAGTAGTGCTTTATTAACTAACACATGGGAAACTTCTCTGTTTTGCCTGGTCTGAAAATCTGATTTATATGTTTCTTATTGTATTACAGTTAAATCCTAAGATTAGGAACCCCAGGAAGGAGCAAACGATATTGTGGCAGATTCTGGCTAAACAGAAGACATTAAAAAAATGAAGAGGGTGTTCTAGGTTCATGAAAACAGACAAATGTCAAGCAAGAAGAAGAGCTGAGTTTGCTGGGAGCATAAGAAGCATAAGAGGAAAAAAAAAGCCAAACTAAACCCAAACCACACCCAAACAAAAGCCCCCAAACCAAACCAACTCTGTCATATATGGTAACCTCAGCTAACTACCTTGTTAGCTCTTCTTGGTGTTTTAATCATTCCAGCAATACATTGCATATTTCAACATGTACTACTGAATTTTAGGGAAAACAGCTCACAATAGTTTGCTTGACAACATATTTTATTGAAGATGTTTAGCTTGCAGAGGAAGATCATTTAAAAAATATTTTGTTAGGGGATCATTAAATCTTTCGGAGTCAGATAGGGAGAAAACAAAACCTCAGAGACTATTAACATCTTAGGGTCTACTTAACAGCATCCTCTGTAATGAAATGATAAATCAGTATAATTTTGTTTAATCTGTCTTGCTTTGTAGGCTTTTTCCCCTCTCCCTTTGATTTTCTCAGTCATACCAATAAATTGGTTATTTTTAAGGAAAACTAACACAGACAAATAGAGTAGTTAAGTATAAGCTCAACTAAGAGTTTGGAATTCCTTAGGATGCAGATTGCATTTATAGAGATGTTTTGTGCAAGTATTTCAAATTCAGGCTAAATTAGCACTTTAAATACTTGAGCTGTGGCTTGAGAGGTATGTAGGAAATATCTATTTGTACAAAAAGGGATTGCTGGTGATGAGTCTTAGCATGCAACTCTTATGCACACAGATGTGAAAATACCATTCTGATGATATTTTGCAACAGAGATATGGAACATAATGATTATGTCTTCTCTGTCTTTTGCTCTTGTGGTAGTATTAGAGTTAGCACTCTAGTTGTACTCAAAATTCTAAATAAAATATAAAGATTATATAAAATAAAACATACAGAATCATAGAATCAGCCAGGTTGGGAGAGACCTCCAAGAGCATCCAGACCAGCCTAGCACCCAGCCCTATCCAGTCAATTAGACCATGGCACTAAGTGCCCCATCCAGGCTTTTCTTGTATACCTCCAGGGATGGCGACCCCACCACCTCCATGGGCAGCCCATTCCAATGCCAATCACTCTCCCTGGCAAGAACTTCCTCCTAACATCCAGCCTAGACTGTCCCCGGCACAAATTCAGACTGCATCCCCTTGTTCTGTTGCTGCTTGCCTGGCAGAAGAGACCAACCCCCACCTGGCTACAGCCTCCCTTCAGGTAGCTGCAGATAGGAAGTTCTTGACAGAGAGAGTGATTTGCCATTGGAATGGGCTGCCCAGGGAGGTGGTGGAGAAAAACCTGGATGGGGCACTTAGTGCCATGATCTAGTTGATTGGTTAGGACTGGTTGATAGGTTGGCCTGGATGATCTTGGAGGTCTCTTCCAACCTGGTTGATTCTATGAAGGTGGTGTTTGTCCCCTTCTGGGGAGGGATTTCTGTGTTATTTCTACATTGTAAATATATGGAAATATGTTTTGTCCATATGCATTGGATTATATGCTTTTAGATTTTAGTTCATTGTAAACACATAGCTTCATTTGTTTCCAAGCCTTCTGAGCTAGTCTGCTGAGTTTATTTGGGAGTAATTTGTAACCCACCACAGTTCTTTCGAAAATGTAAAGCAACACACAATTTTTGGAGTAAAAGGGTAGAAACAGCATGATAGCTATCACATTCAGCAGTCCAGTGGTTGTTCAGAACATCTGAAGGTCCTGGTTGAGCTGTTATCCTTCTGCTTTCACTTTGTTGTTTCTAATTATGGCTAATAAGGTTATGACCAGGTAGAGCAAATGAAACGTTGGTGAAGGATTATGGCAGTCATTGATGGGGAGTCAATGAAATGTTTCAGAAGGTGTCAGTGATCTGTGATCTCCTAAATCATCCATGAGCTTTTGGAATACTGTAATTGGCAAAATATCCAGAAAAAAAAATGATGTCATAGGAAGACGATGTGATCCAGACACTTCACAGTTTTGTTGTTCATCTCTACTACAATAGTTCTTAGAAATATTCCCTCCTACCTAATCTTTCTTTCACTTGCTTCCTGATTTTGGTGGTGCCTATGGCCATGCATTTGATATCTCTGTTTTTACTCCTGAGAATACCCTTCAGGCTGCTGCAGGCTCTTTCAGTGCCTGCCCACTCATGTCTCTGTTCCCCTACCCTAGATGTGTGATGTGGTTTTGTGGTTCCCACTTGGCAGACTCTTTAGTTTTGTATGAGGCAGAGGATAATGGCTCTTGCCAAGTTCAGGATTCAGAGAAACAGCCCATAATTGCAAGAGGTAGTTGCTGCCAGTTGCTGCTGATCTCTGGGGAGAAGAAGCTATGACAGTCAGCTTCTCAGGAAGGAGAAATGTTGCTTTCTTCAATATCACTTTCTGACAACACTGATTGATTTCAGATCTCAGTGGGAGCTGTAAGGCAGTGTCCTGAGGTATTTCTCTCACTGGACCCTAATAAAGCCTTCCCAGAGGACTTCTTTTCCCCACTTGTTTCTATTTACAGCACCCAGGTGAAGATATAGCCATTCTTAGGGGTAAAAGTGTTGAGAGCATAGGTATGGTAGCATTTTGCCACAGCTATTGCTAGACAAAATGTGTAGCAGTGGTAATGAAATTGTAGATTCAATATACTGACTGTAAGATGGCCACTAAGCTTTATGTTGGATTCCATCAGCTATATTCCAAACATATTTTGTTTTCTAGACAAGATGTATTTAGAACAAAAAACAGTGTCCTGTGGTGGGCTGGAGATCACAGAATCACAGAAATATTCAGCTTGGAAAAGACCCTCAGGATCACCAAGTCCAGCCTACTCTACAAGGTTCACCCCTAAACCATGTCCCCAAGCACCACATCCAAATGACCTTTAAACACATCCAGGGGTTGTGACTCAACCACCTTCCTGAGGAGTCCATTCCAAAGCCTAACTACTCTTTCTGTGAGAAATAATTTCCTTGTGTCCAGTGTAAACCTACCCAGTGGCAGCTTGAGGCCATTCCCTCTTGTTCTATCACTAATTACCTATAAGAAGAGCCCAGCACCAGATTCCCCACAGCATCCTTTCACGTAATTGTAGACAGATGAAATACCCTTTACAAAACAAGAAGTTCCTGTCTGAAAATAATTGTGTGGCTGATGACCAAATATCAGTATGTGTTGATGTGCTGACTGAAATAAGAGAGAGATATTCTCCAGAAAGCATAAATTGTAGCATGTCCATCCATGGTCTCCAAATCCTCTGTGGCTTTGCTATGAACCATCACCCACAGACATTGCTACCATCTTTGAGCCTCAGAGAAATAAGTATATGAAGAAGAAGTATTCAGAACCCCAGTTAGTAAGGTAAAGTCAAAATAGCCATCATACTCTCAGTGTAGTAAACAGAATCTTTCAGCAGAGTTATACAAACATGCCAGGACATTAAAAACATCCTTGGCAAGTGTAAAAGGAAAAGAGATGCACAGCACCTTGTAGGTAAGAACACACCTTGAAAGACTCCTTAGCCTACTTAGAGTCATAGAATGGTTTAGGTTGGAAGGGACCTCAAAGATCAACTAGTTCCATGTCCCCATCATAGGCAGGGACACCTCCCACTAGAACAGGGTGCTCAAGGCCTCACCTAATCTTGCCTTGAACACCTCCAGGGAGGGAGGATACTACTTATTAGATTTATCAATCTCTCTGTTAACAGCATGCAGTTAGCTAAAGGTGGCTGGATAAACATTCTTGTTTATTGCCAAAAGTGCATTTTCTACCTGTTGTTTCAGGATGAAGTGTTAATGCACTGTACAAAGCAGCAGTGAAACAGACACAAGTCCTAAAACACTGTGCTACTTTTCTGTACAATGAATCTTCATAACATGAGGATAGCAAGGAGGGTGAAGCCAGCATTTCTCTAAGCCTTGTGATGCTCAGACTCTCTGTGGTAAAGGGTTGGACTTGATGATCTGTGAGGTCTCTTCCAACCCTGATGATACTGTGATACTGTGATAGTATCTCTGGACAGTTGCTTGCAGAAGAGAAATTTGTGTTCCTTTGATGAATTTCATCATCTCATAATGGAAGCAATAGTCAAAGTCAGAGCAAAAGAGAATCTGCCTCAAGGAATGTTTTCACTGCTGTCATAGTTTGAGGAGGTCTCAGGTTCCCTTAAGAAAGCTCATCCCAGGTGTATGGACCTGGGTGTCCAGGGCATTGTAACATTGTTATGAGGTGTTCAAGAAAAGCATGGATGAGGCATTTAGTGCCATGGTCTAGAAGACTGGATAGGGCTGGGTGCAAGGTTGGACTGGATGATCTTGGAGGTCTCTTCCAACCTGCTTGAGTCTATGATTCTATTCTACTTTCCGCTATCATAGCTCATAAGCCAGCTCACATGCCTGGTTGATAGCTTTCTCTTTCCCTTCTGCTCTCCTGCCTTCACATCTCTCTCTGGGAAGAGCACCATTACATTCCACAATAGATATTTTTATTTATATATATATAGTTCTTGTCAGCCAAGCCTCTGTTGAATCTGGAATATCTTTGTTTCTGTCACTGTGTTTGGTATTTGTACTCAATCGCTACAAGCACAGCACTGGAAATTTAGGAGAATCCAGCAGACAAACATTAATTTTCTCAGCTTCTATGCTTAAACATAGCTTAATGGGGCAGAATACTGCATTTGATAGAAGGAAAAATTAGGGCAGTAAGATGAACAATGATTAAAAAAGAAAAAAAAAAAAACAGATTTGCAAAGATTGCTTTGGTAATTTGAAGCCAATTCTTATGATTAAAGAAAAAGAAATATCCCAGATGGAAGAAAAATAGAGATTTCCCCCCTACATTTAAAAAAAAAAAAATAACCTAGGCTCATCAAATTATTGTTTTTTTTTTTTTTCCTTATCTGCCTTGTTTGGGTGTTAATTAATCAAATTAATAAGAATCATTCTGAAGCAAGCCCTTGTAAAATGTAATTGTGTGACCCAGATGATGAAATAAACTTCATCTGTGCCAAACTGGAAAGCGTTATCGGATAATGCTGTTGCAACATCTGGCTGTTTACTGTTGTGCATATGTGCATACTGTATATAAGGAAACCTTACCATTATGAGTTGTTACTCATTACTGAAACTGGGCTTCTCCACTACAAAGTACAGGATATGAGATCTTTGCTCCTTGGCTGGTCGCTTTATTCTGCATAAATGGGTCAGCAATACCTAAAAGCCTGTTTTCTGTGTAAGGGAGAGTTAACCTAATGAAAGCATAATGAGAACAAGATAGGACTGCATTCAAAGGACCTTTTAGTGAGAGGAGGCAGAAGAACTTACTAAAAACAAAACAAAATAGGTGACCTAGGGATGAATGTACATTGAAATCAACCAGTGGGTGACTAAAGTGAAGACCTGCTAAACTGGAAAGGGGAAGAAAACTGTGTTCTTGACTTTACTCCAATTAGGTGCAACTCCATTTCAGGATCTTTGATCTGAACATTTAAGAAAATTATATATACAAATATATATATATACTTTTTTGGTTGTTTATAGGTAGCATTTATCTTGCATATAGTAATTATTTATCTTGTAGATAGTGATTATGTCATTGTCATTGGAATGGACTGCCCAGGGAGGTGATGGAGTCACCATCCCTGGAGGTGTTCAAGAAAAGCCTGGATGAGACACTTAGTGCCATGGTCTAGTTGACTGGCTAGAGCTGGGTGCTAGGTTGGGCTGGATGATCTTGCAGGGCTCTTCTGCCCAACTCTTCAGTCTGTCCAAACCTCATTGAATTGCAGCACAGCCTTCTGGTATGTCAGCCACTGCTCCCAGTTCTGTGCCATCAGCAAACCTTCTGAGAGCGCAGCCTGTTCTTTAACCCAGGTCACCGATGAATATGTTGAATAAGACTGGAGCCATTAATGATCACTGGGGAACACCCCTAGCTACAGGCCTCCAATGATTGATCACAACACTCAGTGCTCTGTTATTCACATAGTTCTCAATCCACCTCATTGTCCACCCACCTAAGCCACATTTCCTTTGAGAATGTTGTGAGAGACAGTGTCAAAATCCTTGCTGAAGTGGAGGTAGACAACATCCATTGCTTTCCTCTCATCTACCCATCTAATCACACCATCATAGAAGGGTACCAGATTGGTCAAATGTGACTTCCCCTTTGTGAATTCATGATAGCTGCTCTTGATAATATTTTCCTCCACATACTTCATGATGACCTCCAGAATAAGATTGGTAGGTTTTGGGCTTTATTCCCTGTTGTCGTTGGTTTTGTTATTGTTATTGTTTGCTTGTTTGTTTTTCCCTTTGAGACTAGTAAGAAAACAAGAGAGTTTGGTTTGGTTTCATCTGTTTGCCTCATTTGTTTTAGGAGTGAATGGAAATGGAATTCTTTTATGTCTGAGAAACATGCTTTAAATTCTTTTGTAAAGCTCAGTTTTCTTTCTTATTCTCTCTCTTATTTTCTTGGTCAACCCATTTCATGTTTATACCTCAAACCACATTTAGCAAAACCTATCCTAAAATAATTGTATTCAGGATGAGATCACAATGAACAGATTACTCTGAAAATTACCTTGAGCTTTCAGCTGTTCTGTTTGCACCTGCATTTCACAAATTGTGGAAGGGTTGTTTTTATTTTCAGGTCAGATGATGCAACTGAAAGTTCGTTCTTTCAATCCAGCTCTACTCTCTGTAAGTCAACTAAATACTTTGTAAGGAAATGCAGATTCTGTATCCTTTTTCCCCCCCTTTTTGTTTCAGCAGATAACTGCAAATGTGTGCAGTCAAATGGTGCCAAACATCAGTAAGCTGGCAAAGTAGAACAGACTACAGTTTTGCTTAGGGCACTTTTTCAGAGCTTGTTCTTTCTGAAGCTTTTTATATTGTACTCTCTGTATTCATTCACATGTTTCAGTGATTCTTCGTATAATATAAGCCATATAAGTGTGTGGCTCTTTGTTGATCTTCTCAGGGAAGCTATTTAAGGTTGGGAGCATTTCTAGTTAATTTCTTTCTGTCCATCAAGTTCAGCAAGAACGTGAGCTTGTGACAGTTTTTACAATAGCTTCTTATCTAGAGGCTTCCTGAAATCTAAACCAACAAAATTCTTCTGCAAAAACTTTTGAATAAAGGTGTTTTCAGACTCATAGACATCAGACAAAAATCATCTTCTTCATTTGTATATTTTCTGTGAATAGCAGTTCCTATAGTTGTATTTTATTGTCTTAAGTGTCTATATTTTGCTTTGTTTCAACAATCATAGAATCAAGCAGGTTGGAAGAGACCTGCAAGATCATCCAATCCATCCTAGCACCCATCCCTGTCCAGTCAACCAGACCATGGCACTAAGTGCTTTATCCAGGCTTTGCTTGAACATCTGCTGGAACGGTGACTCCACCACCTCCCTGGGCAGCCCATTCCAATGGCAAATCACTCTCTCAGCAAAGAACTTCCTCCTACCATCCAGCCTATACTTCCCCTGGAACAACTTGAGACTGTGTCCCCTTGCTCTATTGCTGGTTGTCTGGGAGAAGAGACCAACCCCCACTTGCCTATAGCCTCATTTCAAGTAGTTGTAGACAGCAATGAGGTCACCCCTGAGCCTCCTCTTCTCCAGGCTAAATAACCCCAGTTTTATCTTTCAGTAGTTAGTAAGGGTGATGGAGATCTCCAAGCAACCAACTGTTAATTTTGAATTGTGTTCCTGTGTTGTAACAACTTAGAGCCAAAGATTCAAAATCGTGCGACGTGGGACCTTAGAATGAATCATGGAATCATATAATGGTCTAGGTTGGAAGAGACCTCAAGGATCATCCACCTCCAACCCCCACTGTAGGCAGGGACACCTCTCACTGGAGCAGGTTGCTCAAGGCCTCATCCAACCTGGCCTTAAACACCTCCAGAGAGAAAGCAGCCACAACCTCCCTGGGTAACCTGTTCCAGTGTTCTGAGATACTGAATTTTGCACATTTGTATTGCATTGTTCTCAGGTCTTCTACAATAAAAGAAGGAGGTTAAAGCTCACATTTTGCCCTTCATGCAGGAAACACAAACTGAGCTTGGTATACCTGAGGGCCAAAGGCAGCTGCAATACTTATGTACACCACTGTACATTAGTACACCATACTAATAATACTACCTCAAAGATGAGAAAACCTCAGATACTGCAAATGTGGATGTCACTTTTTGAGAAGTGGCAATGAATTATTTGTTCTACTGTTTGTTCAGAATTTGTTCTCCTGAAAGCAAATATAATCACAGACATATGCAATGTGCAATGCTTACTGAGTGTTTCCTGATGCCAATGGAAAGGTTTCGTTGCAGAATGGCTTAGCTTGGAAGGGACCTCAGAGATCATCTACTCCAATCTCCATACTGTGGCCAGTGACACCTCTCAACTAGACTGGATTATCCAAGGACTCGTCCAATCTGGCCTTAAACAGCTCCAGAGACCAGTCTGCTCAACCTATTCCAGAGTCTTAATACTCTTGCACTGAAGAACTTCTTCCTAAGATAATATCTAAACCTACTATCCCTCAGCTTAAAACCATTCCCCCTTGTCCTGTCACTAACCACCTTTATGACAAGTCTCTCTCCAGCTACTTTCAGTAGGCTTCTTTCAGATTTTGGAAGGCAGCTAGAAAACCCTTCCCCAGAGTCTTCCTTTTTTGCAGGCTGAACAATCCCAGGTCTCTCAGCCTATCCTCACAACAGAGGTGTTCCAGGCCTTCAATCATCTTTGTGGCTCTCCTCTGGACTTGTTTCAACAGCTTTGTGTCCTTCTTATGATAGGGACATCAGAACTGTATGCATCATTTAAAGTGGGGTCTCAAAAGAGGAATAATCAGCTCTCTTGACCTGCTGGCCAACTCCTCTTAATGCAACCCAAGAGTCTTTTATAGGCATTTACATAAGTCTTTCATAGGCTGCACTGTTAGTGAGTTGAATTAACTGTGCCTTTTGCTTTTGTCAGGTAACAGTTAGGGCAAAAAAAAGCATGAAAATCTGCTTCAGGTCATAAACAGTTAAAAGACTTCCAGTAAGAGCAAATGGAAAAAAATAATTTGTGATCAAACCATTTAGGACTCTGTCACTTTAACTGTGAATAAGTAACACAGACTGTATTTTTCCACAGAAAACACTTCTTGATATTCCCCAAACATTAAAGCTGTGACAATAGAGCTCCAGAAAGCAGCAGAAGATTTGAGGATGAGGCATGGGTGTTGTATATACCTCAGATTAAGTAGAGGAACAAGGAGTTTACATCAGATACTTCTGTGTTGTCACTGCTGAGGTGTTAGAAAGGACCTTCCAAGTCAAATTTCCTCATGCTGATTGTTTGTGGTCTATCTGAATACAGATTCTCTTGTTATCCTTCCTCAATCTTCCAGCCATCCTGAAGCCATAACATGGGTATCACAGAAGCCTTAAAGCCACAAACACTTCCCAAATGTCATAGAAGATTGGAAAGAAGACAGCTGGATTTCCTCATCTCCTAAAGCTGTCACTGACAGTGACAGTCTGTCAAACACATTAATTTCCTCCCTTATAAATCATTAATTGCCATTATTGCATCTCCAAACTGACAGAGGTCCTCCTATTACACTTCCTTGTTACTATGATCTATTTTTGTGAAGGTCAGGCTCTGCTGGTTCTCTTTCTTGGCTTGGAAAGGCATGGTTGGGACATTCATTGGTAGCAACCATCTTCAACTAGAGGATAAGGGAATAATGAAAAGTTCTTTGCATGGTCCAAATTTCAATCTATTGCAAATATTTTCCCTAACTTTCACATATAGCAAATTATTCTTTCTGGTAGAACGGGCAGAACAGACAGCAGCTGCTTATTGACAAACTTACTGAAGTTTGATTTATTTTTCAATGAATCATAGAATGGATTGAACTCTAAGGGACCTTTAAAAACTCCTACAAGCCAGTTACATTAATTAAAAACCAAAAAAGATCATCATATTTTCAAATTCATGTGCCACAAGGCCCTAGAGTCCACCCAGCTGCAACTAAATGAAATCCTAGAAGTTCTCTCTGACTACAGCACAATCATTCATTTTAATTCATCGATTCCTGAAGGGCGTTTTCTATAGGACTGGTTTGCTTCTTCTGCAGGAACACTGGCATCAGTTTCTGTAACATGAAAATATTTATTAAAATGCCATTTATTGTTCATCTCACTTATCATTCTTTTAAGGCACTTGGATGGTTTTTTTCTGTAGTGCATCTGATTTAAAGATGTTTATTCCAAAGAGCCATTAGCATAAGTCTTGGTTACTAATGGGCTGGAAACTCCACTTCATCATTTCATGCTTTACAAGAACAGCAGCCAGCTTCTCTTTAAGTACACGTTAGAAACATTTATTAGACTCATCCTGTCTCTGCATGATTTTGAAGTTGGAAGGGGTTATTTAATTTTATAGTTCTGGTTTTTTTTATTCTATTGATAAATTGTGGGATCTTTCATTATTAGCAGCTTTTAAATGCCTATGACAGCTGTAATGATGCTGAGAATTTTTTAGTTCTAACCTTGTATATTCATTTTCTATATCTTATGGTATTTAAATAGCTTCATAGCAAAATAAACTGACCAATAACAATTTTAGTAGAAAAAAACCCTACTTTGTGCATGAATCATAGTAGTTGTAACAAAAGTTGTGTCTATAATTAATTATGGAAATATCTATTTTTTAGAGATCTTTCTCCGTAGTCCTTTGAAAATACTTCCCTGTTTTCAGCCAAACTTAAGCTGCATAAATGCAGCAGAATGAAAGCACAGACAGGCCCTTCAGTGCACAATTTGTCCCATCCTAACTGATATCTAAGACAAGGAGATAAATCATATTTTAGAAGTGCCCATATTTCTATTAAATGCCATGATACTACAAGCCAAGAAGCCTCCTTCCAAGAGATTAGATTCACACATCTTGAATCTCATCTTTGAAGATGAACTTTGCTTCTTTCTTTCATTTTAGTCTAGTGGATTTTGCCTGAAAAGAAGAGGTATCAAAAGTTATAAACTTCTGGGACTTTTCAGGGCAGGATTTATGTCTTTAGAACCTAACCAGTTTTCAATTTATGTTTTCAAGTAGGATATTTATTTGTTGGAACTGGGCATATATTTCCAGTGACATAAACTGTCTTCTCTTATCAGAGTTTAATTTATATAAAGTAAAATAATTAGGCAACCTGATCTTTATCATATTTCATAGAATCATAAAATCGACCAGGTTGGAAGAGACCTGCAAGATCATCCAGTCCAACCTAGCACCCAGCCCTGCCCAATCAACTAGACCATGGCACTAAGTGCCTCATCCAGGCTTTGCTTGAACACCTCCAGGGATGGCGACTCCACCACCTCCCTGGGCAGCCCATTCCAATGCCAATCACTTTCTATGTCAAGAACTCCCTCTTAACATCCAGCCTATACCTCCCCTGGCACAACTTCAGATTATGAACCCTTGTTCTATTGGTGGTTGCCTGGGAGAAGAGACCAACCCCGCCTGGCTACAGCCTCCCTTCAGGTAGTTGTAGACAGCAATAAGGTCACCCCTGAGCCTCCTCTTCTCCAGGCTAAACACCCCCATCTCCCTCAGCCTCTCCTCGTAGGGCTTGTATTTAATAACAGTATTATTTAATAGACACCAATCTAAATAATAAAAAGCCAGTTATGATGAAAATAGAATTCTTTCTTCTGTAATTCTTTGAGCAAGAGTTTGTGTAAACTATATTTCAAATGCAGTTCCAGTTTAGGTAAAGGGGAGAATACGTAAAACCTTGGAATTATGCTAAATAAACCTTTTAAACTGCTTTCTGAAGAGTAGAAATATTAACAATAAAAAGAAAATTAAAAATGTAGAGGTAGAAGACATAGATCCTGGAAATTACATCCCAGCAGGTGCTTATTTTTAACAGTCCATCCCTACAATTTGCAGTTTTCCACTAGGGATATAGTTTTGGTCCTGCACTCAGAACATCATGCTTTCATGGCAATCATTATGTTCAGTTTTAGATTATTGGTAGCATAATTAAATATTTATAAAAAATGTTATCACTTATAATACTGCACTCCAACTCACTGACCGCTCACAGATTTGCTCACATTATTGTGCCCAGTATGAGCTAATGTAATTGAAAGCTGTACCAAGCACAAAAATATATAATTATTAATTTCTCTTTTAGTTTTGAATAGGAAAATGTTGCAAGTGCAGTGTCAAATCCAAGGGAGTTATTAGGAAATTCTGCTGGGAATTTGACACAAAGTGTTAACAAATCCAGCAGTGTGCCACAGCATCTTGCACTTAAGGGCTTGAGGCATTACATTTCTATGACAACCATATAGTCTTTCAAGCATCAACTAACCTGGCTTCACAATGGCATTCCTATATATGGCACACCATTCAATATACATATTTTCAGTCAGCAGTGCTAGGTTAATCTGTACACAAAACTCCAGCCTCCGTTCCTGTTCATTGTTCATGCCTTCAACCACTCTTTATAGTCACTTTCACAGAAATTTGTGTGGGTGTACCCTTGGATGGGGAACTGATCCTGCTGGAAAAAGTTGGGTTGTTTTCTTTTGCTGATTTCTTTTTTTGAATGCATCAGTTCCCTGTTTTGGTTCGCTGCATGATCCCACAAATACTTAAGGCTAGTGCAGAGTCAGAAATGAGTGTTAGTATGGGATATGAAATGGCTGAAATTGGCTTCAACAGTGTTATTGTGGAACACTTATATGGCCAGAACGGATTAACACACATAACCAAAAGCAAACAGTCTGCTGTGGCAGACAGTTTATGGAGCAAAAGGGAGTGCAAGACAGATGTTGCAAGAGTGAATGGGAGGAAAAAATGGAAAGAGGAAAACTGCATGCAAATGTTTCAGTCTTAATCAAAATTTAAACACTAATCACAAGACAGTATTTAAGTTCTGAAGTGTCTTTTATGAGTTTAAAAGACCTTTTGTGTCTATACGCACAGAGAGATAGACCTTGGGGATGGCACTATCCTGACAGCTGCTCTTTGGGACAGACAATGGCTACAGAACATGCCCAAAGACACATTGCTGAATATTTCCTACACTGTTCATTGCAAATCACAAAAGCACACCTGTGGGGCAGACCCTAACAACCTTTTCCATTCACTGTGCCCATTTCCCTTTGCCTTGTCTCCCCAGCCATAGGCTGCAGAGGAAGGGTCATACAGACAATCCTTCTGGCTTAGTGATGCTTAAGTGATATTTTGCACAGCTGAAATATTTCTGTGGGCTATTATATCCTCTTTCATCTTCCCCAGATTGATGGACAGAGAAATTATGAATGTAAGTGTCTGAAACCCTCAAGATGAAAGAAGTTGGATTCCCTATAATCCTATGTGCAAATTCAATTTATTATACAGTGTACAGGTGAATAGTAGCAGCATTTTCCTATGTTTCCCTTATCAGACTTTAGAATAAAGTAAAAAACTTTTCTCTTTTTCTCTTGTCTCTTTTTTTTTCTTTTTTTCCCCTTCTTTTTCTTCTTTCTCTCTCTCTTTTTTTTTCTCTTTTTCTTTCTCTACATCATTACAGGATGTATGGTCTGGGAAGCAAAAAAAAAAAAAAAAAAAAAAGAGTATGTGCCAAAAATTTAGAAATTAAGAAAAAAAAAGGACAAGAAAATCTTAAGGATTTCAAAAGTAAAGCAGAACTGTTTGAAACAGCCACATTGTTGAAGTGCTTGTTTTGATCACCACATACACACCTGTGTAGGAGAATAATATTTACCTGTGTGTTAGCAGGTAAACTATAGCTATGTTTTTGTGTGTTTCATAACCCAGTGGTCAGAATATATACAATTTATACAAGACACACTAATTTAATTGTGGGTTGCATTTGGATCTCAAGGAATAGGAATTTACCCCCTGGAGTAAAGCAAACTCAGGACTCGGAAGCAAAAATGAAGTTATATTTTCAAAGGTAGAGTAAATATAAAAAGTATAAGAGGTAATAACCATATACAGAGTATGTTTACATATATTTACAGTTTAGCAAAAATGCAAGGAATCCCTTGTACAATAATTCAGCTTTGCTCCTGCCCTGGGCACCTCAGAGGGACTGCTAGCAGCCTCTCCCTGGTACCTCACAGACACAATTATGAGTCAGCCAAGCCAGGAGAAGGTCAGAAGGGAGATAAGGGAGCCACGAGAGAAAGCAAAGTCACAGAAAGAAAAGGAAAGGAAAGAAAAACTTTGTGTTACCAATTATAACAAATCCAGCAAAGGAATGGGACAACATAAACCTATCAGTTATTATTCTTTTGTATCCAACCCCTAACTTTATTTGCCTTTTACTCAAACTGTCTAGAAAGTTCCTATTCTTGTTTGCAATTAGGAACTAAAGTCCTAGCTCTAAACCATCACAAATCCTTGCTTCTTTCATTTAATTTCCTGAGGCTTCAATGAATGTATCAACAAGACAACTGCTGGACTGCCAGGGGCAGTAATCACGTCAGTTTCCATAAGCACAGTAAGGCTGGGGATGTTCCATGCTGATTGGAAGAACTTCAAGGAGAAAAAGGGGCAGAAAAGCAAGTTCATCTACTCCACATAAAGCTGCCAGTACTAGCTCATTTTGTAGATGTTTCTGCCATACCTCGTATATGTGACTTTAGAATTAAGGCAAGTAATAGTAAGGCAAGATTAATTCATGTGATATTCAAGCTGTGACTGAGTAGGTTTAGACTGGACATTAATGAAAACTTTTTCAAACAGAGTGGTCAGGCATTGGAATGAGCTGCTCAGGGAGGTGGTTGAATCACCAACCCTGGATGTGTTTAGAAGTCATTTAGATGTGAAGCTTGGGGATCCAGTTTAGGGTGAGCCTTGTAGAGTAGAGTAATGGGTTGGCCTTGGTGATCGTGAGGGTCTTTTCCAAGCTGAATGTTTCTGTGGTATGTTCATGTGGAAGCTATGTTAAGACAAACACTGCTCTCTTTCTTATACAAGTCATGCAATGCTTTCCTTCATGATCAGATCACATACAAAGCAATATCAACTGTAGGTGTGTTTGAAATTCAACTTTTGGTTTATTTATGTACAGCTGCAATTAGTAACTTATTTACTTTCTCCACTAGGAATAATTATCCCTTTTAAATAAAGACATTAAATTGGAGAGCAGTGACTTAAAACAGCCATTTTGTTAGGGATAGTAGAAGTAGGAGTGAAGTGCCCCAGAAACTTTTTCTGGATAAAATGAAGCACTGCCTTCCAATTCCAGGCACTTTCAAATGTATGTGTGGCAGAGGCTTGTGTAGTGTGTGGGACAGTGCTTGCAAAGTGGTATGTGCATCTGCATGCTCAAGGATAGCAATACCAATATATCCTAGATACTACTTTTCCCCATTTCTCTAGCTACCAGCTGTCTTTGGTACCTCTCAGGCATAAACGTTTTAGTAAGACCAGCAATAGAACAAGGGGACACAACCTCAAGTTGTGTTGGGGAAGTACAGGCTGGATGTTAGGAGGAAGTTGGTGCCAGAGAGAGTGATTGGCATTGGAATGGGCTGCCCGGGGAGGTGGTGGAGTCACCGTCCCTGGAGGTGTTCAAGATAAGACTGGATGAGGCATTTAGTGCCATGGTCTAGTTGGATAGGGCTGGGTGCTAGGTTGGCCTGGATAATCTTGGAGGTCTCTTCCAACCTGGTTGATTCTGTGATTCTATGTTGCAATAGGACAAGGTGTAATGGTTTTAAACTGAGACACAGCAGATTTTTTTAAACATTAGGAAGAAATTTTCTACAATGAGAGTGATGAAACACCAGAGCAGGTCATCCAGATGATTAGTAGATGCCATATCCCTAGAAATATTCAAGGACAAGTTGAATGGGGCTCAGAGTAACCCGATCCAGTTGAGGATGCCTATGCTTGTGACAGTTTGGGTGTTACCCACCCCCACTCTGCTTGTGAAATGACCTAGACTAGACTCAGCTGAGCTGAAAATTGGACAATGAAGCTTTATATGTACAGCCTAACACAATTTACAAGCAGTTATTTACAATATATACAGCTATATACAAGTTAAAAGGTAATACAGAAACACAACAACCCTCCCAGAAACCTGAGTCCACAGCAGGGGCTCCCAACCACCTTTCCAACTTCTTTCCACCCCTCTATCTTATCTTAGACTTTGCCTTATGTGCAAGGTGAGCTGTGAGGATTGTCAAGGGGACGTTAGAAAGCAGAAGGATTAGTTACAAAGAAGAAGCCCAAGGAAGAAGCATGGACATCAGCTGCAACAGAGACCCCCTGCTTTATCTATGCTTATGCTTTTGTTTATACACATCTCAGCAAGCCTGTGAGTGAAGTAGACATTACCATTTTTTTTCTTTTCACAGCCTATCATCTATTTTTTCTCACTAAAATATTTCAGCTAGCCTCAAACTAGCACAATGCTCTATACTGGGGAGTTGGATTAGATGACTTAAATGTCCCTTCCAATCCAAACCATGCAATGATTCTGTCAGGAAGCTAACAGAGCTTTCATTCCAAGTGCTGCACAACTGTTTTCTTTGCTCAAGACATCTGAATCCACTGGACATCAGGTGCTTCTGGCCTTCCTGAAGTAAGCATGGCAGGAGTTATTGGGAAGGGGATGTAGCACACAACACTGTACAAAATACATGATGATGCTTTGTTCATAGAGCAATGGAATTTTTGGCATTGTGTGTCCTTGTTTTACTTGCTAAATAGAGTCACACATTAGCCAGCTTTGTGTAATGTTGTAATAACAAACCCTTTATGAACTCATGCAAAACAGTAAGCTTTGGCTTAGCTCTACATAGTGTAAATTTCACACTTGAAATGTATGTTGCTTTCATACACTCTGTACATTGAATTTGGGAAGGAGTTTGCTGTGGCAATGTGACATTTTTACACTTCCATATTGTCATGTTAATAATTAATCTCTCTTTAAAGAAGATGAATTGAGTCCTGCTGTTTAAAAGTGTCTCCTACTGGTGTCTGACAGAGTAACATGATGCGTTGATTAATGTGGAAGCTTTGAGGAAAACAGGGTAATGGGGGAGGGGAGGGAAATAACAACAAAAAAAATTAGTTGAAATAATGAGGCTGCAAAACAACTGCCCAGTTGGATTAATCTGAAGAGATTCCAAAGCTTTACAGAGGAAACACTAAATTTCATTTAAACTAGTACTAAAGCAGTACTGTTGGTAATATGCAATGCTAATGTAAAGCAGTCACAGGATGCTCCTCAAGCCAGTGGGAAAACAGATCATAGATAACTCAGTTGCCCTTTGGATCTCATCTTTGCTCAGTGGTTGAGTGAACTGGGTAGGTATGTGTCTGACACGAAACACTTGCAGGTCAATACTCTGGACAGGCTTGGCAGAAACTCAAACTATGAAAATTGATGAACTTTCTGATCCTTAACACATTGAAACAGATACTCAAATGCCTACAGAAGATTATATTTACCAGGGTGTGAATCAAGCCTGCTGTCAAACAAGTCCCACTATATATGGATACTGAGAGAACAAGCAGGAGTCTATAGCCTAGAGGATAGGTCACTTCACTGGAATTTCAATGGCTCCATTTTAGAACATGCTCCATAGTCCTACTACTTCTGGGTATGGCATCTGATGTGGAACTACTTATACCATATTTTGGAAATGATCATTTTAACTAGCAAACTCACAGTATATCTTTTCATATAAATAATAACATTTTGAATGGTATTGAAAGGACCTAATTTCACAACATGCACAGGAAAATTTCTGTTTGAGGCTTTGAGGGGCTTGGATATTGGGCATTTCTCCTTTTTAAGTGCTGGGGGTTTAAGTTTGCTTTTGTCTTTCAATACTCTGTGAGAACTTTTACATTCCATGTTTAATTTTGTCTGCCAAGTCTTGTGCTACTCATCTGCTCAGAACAAATAGTACAATGGTTTCTTAAAGTCTGCAGACCGTGAGTGCCACATTCCATTGCCCTAGACCTTTTGCATGCTCTCCAGTTAAACTTTCTCTATGGAGTTTGACTGGAAAAGAAAGAATCAACAGTCAGTATAACTACAGAATGTCTCAGGCTGCTTGGGATCTTCTCTTGTGATTCACAGAGCAAGGTACATTTGACCAAGCAGAGAGGATATGTGAAATGTAATCCAGTCAGCATCAGGAATGTCTGTGTCTGCCAGAATCTGCCACTTTAACAAAGGAGCTCCTTTACACTTCAGTGTGAGACAGAAATCTTTGTTTCACCTTTCAGAAGTTTTTTGATCTTTGAATAAAATACATAAATAAAAATCACAGACTGAAAGTTAGCCCCAAGTCAAAAAAAAAAAAAAAAAAAAAAGCAACAAGGGAGCCTTTGTATAGAGAGAGTCTTCACTGATTGCTAAACACAGTTTGCTAAATTCTAGTTTTGATAAAATTCCTTTAACTTCAGTGGAACTGAATACAGCAGGGCCTGAGTGTCCAATGACAAAGAACAACAAAACTCTTGAATGGTCTAGAGCACAGGTTTTATGAACAGCAGTTGAGGGAGCTGGGATTGTTTAGCCTGGACCTTGGGGAAGACCTTATCACTCTCTAATTACCTGGAAGGAGATGGGATATTTCTCTCAAGTAACAGGACAAGAGAAAACAGATTCAAGCTGTGCCAGGGAAGGTTTAGATTGGATACTGGGAAAGATCTCTTCACTAAAAGGATGTCAAGCATCTTGTTTGATAAATAGAAAAAAAATGGCCTGAGATACTAACACCAGATCACATAATCACTTGGTGCAATCTGTCTAGAATCTCAAGCTCAAACTTGTGCTCATAAATCTCACTACTTGGATGCTTTTTTCCCTCTTTTTAACACTCCCACATGCTAAGGGTCTGTAGAATGTGTGATCTGAAAATATGTAAAATATAACTTTGATTATGTAATTTGGACATAGAAGTTTATTAACACATGCTGGAAGCTGAAAGCTGAGTGATTTACATTGATTTATGTTGCTGTTGCTTGCAGAACACAGAGATAACACATTGACATCTAACACTGGACTTGGGTGAAAATAAAGCTCACATCTGTGCTAATAAATAAAACAGCAGCCAGGAAGTTTTACAGACATCAGGAAAACACTACCTATAGCAGAAGATTGTTAGCATTCCTCTACATGAGCCATGACTGATGCAGCTTCTGAGACAGAGCTCCTGTGGGAGCATGCAGGCATCCAGGTGTCAGAATACAGTGTGCCCTGCTCTTACACAGGAATAGGATGCCAGCAATGAACAGGTGCAAACAGGGAGAGAAACTCCTCCACTAGTAACAGAGATCTGGAAGGATATGACTAGGTTAGGAAGAATGATAGTACTGGGAGGCAGGTTGACCACTGGAACTATATCCTACTTTCCCTGCAACAGGACCAACAAGCAGATAATACGTAACACAGAGGATTTCTATCCCCTTTTAACTCAACTGAACAAAGTGGTCTGAAGGAGAAGAGGCAATGGTGACAAGTTGAAGTCATGTCCTCTCTGAAGCACCCCTACCTTCACAGTTGGCTTTACACGACAGGTATGTGACTCCAACTGGAGCCTAATAACAATGAGAAGAATTGTTTATCTACCTTGGAAATGTCTCTAGGATTAAGTCACCCTACATCCCTCATCATAACTATCATAACTACTTGCACAAAGGGAATGTGTCATGGTCATAGGAGACCACATCCAGACAGGAATGAAAGGTCTAATATTCAGATTAAGAACACTTCTCAGGGAGATCTGCCTCTCTGAGGCCCAAGTCTAAGGTGTCAAAAAAATAACTGGTCAAAGGATTAGGAGCACAAGTAGCATTCTCCTCCATCCTTCTAGTTGCAGAGAATAACAAGGGAAGAAACAGGAAGATCAATGCCTGGCATCACTGGCAGTGTTTCAGGTGTTTTGTTTACAAGTCTGTTTATGTGACACCAGGACTGCTGGTGACAGATGAGGTACACCCATTGTAAGGTAGTCAAGGAATTTTTACACAGGCATCAGAGGAGCTCATTGAAAGAGCTTTAAAATAGCCCTTTCCTACTGCAATTCTAAGACCAGGCTCATTGGACAAAACCCTGGGAGTGTCCCATCAATGTGTGTGGGGTAGGGTGCTAGTGAGGGCTGTTGTGGAAATAAAGATCATGCAAGATGATACTTTTAAAAAATGAATATTGTTTATTCATTTTGATATCAAAAACTCACCACCCCCAACCACTAATTTTAAACAATCTTTTGGTTCTTACACAGCCACAGACACATTCTATGGACAATATCTAGATCTAGTAACAACCAGCAAAATACATAAACATTAATTGAACTGGAAGAGAAGGTTCCCACAGACAAGTGCCACTGCAGTCAATACGCTGCTTGCCCAGTAGATGGGCTCAAGGAGCTCTTCCTGCTCTATGGCAGAAGGCAATGGAGAATTACAGAGAGGCATTTAACCATTTACTCACAAATTATTACCACCCACTTGCTATGCTTAGCTACAGTCCAGACAGTGTCCAAATGCTTTCAGGGGACTCTGTCTTGTTGGACATTGAGACTCGAGTCTTCCTGGCTTCCAGGAAAGGGGCAGACAATCTGTCCTTGTTCTAGCTTCTTCTGGAGGATCTGTGTATATGTCCAGGAATTCTAAGCAGGACCTTCAGGTGCAGAAGGCAGATGTGGTGCAGTCTCAGGACGATGTCACACTGACCACATAGGCTGATCATGTGTAGGCATCCAGGGTCTGCTCCTGGTAACTCATGGCAGTGGAATTTAGCAGGTAAACAATAAGACAGTAGGCAATTGCAGCAGGCAACAGTAGAGCACAACAGATAAGCAGGGGAGCAAAGCACATTGCTCACCTGTGTATCTCCTTTTATTAATGTGAGCTGAGATTCATTGCCCTTTGGACACAGAATAGCCAATCAAGATAGCAGTTAGCCAAACCACATCATATTAGGCAAAGCCACAGGCTCACTTTTCCCTAATTTGGGAAAAGCACAGGCCTTGCACTAGGCAGGCACAAGCTATGTGCACCTTGTTTATCACAGGACCCTGGGCAGGCCATACTCAGGGGCTCCAGGTTCTCTTGTGTCTGTTTCCCACGGTTGCCTCTCTGGTGGAGCAGAACAGCATGCCTAAGCGAGGCAGGACATGTATATGCCCATTTTGGGTTTATCAGGACTACCACAGCAAGGACCTTTGGTTTGCTATCCCAGGGAAGGTAGGAGCTGGAGTGCCATGCAAGCACACAAGGAATAGGGACCAGCTAGAAATCTCAGAATGGCCAGGTAGGATTTAAGCCTTGTCCCCACAAAAACCTGGTAGGATCAAGAGCCCAACTGAAGTGAATCAGAACCAATTCATACAGCAAGGGCTGCATGAACAAGCCTATTTGTTGTTTTATTTTACTTCCAAGTGAAAGATGTGTCATGATTGCTTCCTAAAAGCCACATATAGAAGCCAAGCTATTGAGCACTTACTTGTATGATCAATTCCACGACAGGCCAAAAAAGTCACCCCAAGTTAATAAATTGCATCATGTTAAGTGAATACAATGAGACTTATTTATAATTAAGGAACCTCCTGCAGCACAAGAGGTTCCACCTCAACACAAGGGGGAAGTTCTTTACTGTAAGGGTCCCAGAGAGGTTGTGGAGTCTCCTTCTGTGGAGATTTTCAAGGGCTGTCTGGATGCATTCCTCTGTGACCTGTAAAGATCTCCCTACAAAGTAAATTTTGTTAAAGGAGTGAGAGCAATAGCTTAATGTTTTAGGAAATGAGATATAGTTAGTAATGTGCCAGGTAAAATACAAAAATGAGTTAGCATTAAAAGTTGTTCTGTAAAGGAAGTATAACAGAGCTCTTTCTGTAGCAGTTGTTAAAAACCATGTAGTGGAGAAAAGAGCAAAGGCTAGCTTTAAGTATAATTCTAACCAAAATGTCAACATGTTTGCTGTTTTCAGGTATTTTTTTTAAAGGGCAAATGAAGTTTTGTTTGTGTTAACCTTTGTGGTGCTCACCAGGAATAAACATGTTATTTGCCAGTTAACATACTCCTGTACTTCAATCCTTTCATCAAAAGGAAGCACAAGGGAAGACAGAATAGTCACCTGTTAGAGAAAACTGACAACTTATGCGTAGGCGAAATGAGAACTGACTTTAATTTCTGACACCAGGAAGTTCTCTGATAATGCAGAGGAATTAGATTTGTCAAGTGAAAGGAGGCACCTTATTGCCTAGTAACTTGTCAGGTTATTTAAGTCTATACTGAAAACAAATTGGCTGATGCAACATTTAAGAGCACACAGGTGATTTCCAGAAATCTTGTCTGAAGCCTCAGACTATTTGTTGACAGCTTTTGCTCTTAAAATCGCAGTACTTATGTTGGCACACAGGTTATGGAGATTACATAGCATCCATCACCAAAGTTTTTACTGGGATAAAGGAACATCTGTTAAGGATGAGTTAAAGACATCTCTGCCTGCTTCCACACAGGGAGAAGCACTATATGACCTCAAGTCCCTCAAACTACTACATTTCCTTTAACTGTTCTGGTGAAGTAAACATTGTAATTTTGTCTAGCTGTTACCATGGATTCTGTTTAGCAGCTTGACAGTTCTAAAAGGTGCCACAAAAATGTGCATCAATATCAGCAAGAAGTAACAAAGAGCAATCAGACAAATTGAAGGGGAAGAAAGGTTGCGATTCAACATTATACAAACCAAATTAGAAAGTGACAGTTTGTCTTCTCCTCCTGTCCTGGAGGAGAACTGTCCTGACATAGAACTGTGTGAAAATATATATTTATTGGGTTTTGTGCCACCAAAGTTTTGTTGTTACTATTTTGCATGTGCAACCATTCATAAAGTCCTGCAGGGAGCTATGTAGTCATGAGCAGAGATCACAGACTCACAGAAACATTCAGGTTGGAAAAAACTCTCAGGATCACCAAGTCCAACCCATAACTCCACTCTACAAGGTGCACCCTAAACCAGATCCCCAAGCACCACATCCAAGTGATCTTTAAACACCTCCAGGGTTGGCAACTCAACCACCTCCCCAGGCAGCCCATTCCAAGGCCTGACCACTCTTGCTGTGAAGAAAATTTTCCTAGTATCTAGCCTAAACCTACACAGTCACAGGTTGAGGCCATTCCCTCTTGTTCTAACACTAATTACCTGCAAGATACCAGTACCAACCTCTCCACAACATCCTTTCAGGTAGCCATGACGTCTCCCCTCAGGCTCCTCTTCTTCATAGAATCAGTCAGGGTTGGAAGGGACCACAAGGATCATCTAGTTCCAACTCTCCTGCCATGGGCAAGGACACCCTACCCTAGATAAGGCTGGCAGTCTCAGCTGCCTTAGTTGCCCTTCATAAGATTTATTCTTCAGGCCCTTTGACAGTTTTATTGCCCTTCTCTGCACTGGCTCCAGCACTCCAATATCCCTCTCATAACAAGGTGCCCAAAACTGAACACAGCTTTTGAGGTGTGGCCTCATCAGAGCAGAATACAAGAGGATAATCACCTCCCTATTTCCACTGGACACAGCATTTATAATCCAAGCCAGAATGCCATTGGCTTTCTTCACCACCTGGGCACACTGCTTGCTCATATTCAGTTGCTTGTCAACTACAACTCCTGAATGAGGATATGTGATGCTGTAGGAAAATAAGAAATAGTAGAGTTAGATAATTTTCTATTGTTTATTGCCATGGTCTAGTTGATTGGATAAGATGGACTGGACGATCTTGGAGGTCTCTTCCAACCTGCTTCATTCTATGATTCTAAAACTCTTTAAAGAATCCTGTTTCATGTCCTGGACATTTCTAACAGCTAGCTGGTGATTTTTAATGAGATATTCACCAAGCAAGCACCCTAAGCTTTAACTAGAGATGGGAAAGCTAGTTAAGAAGACAGCAGTATGTCCTTTTGGTGTCTGCAGGAACTGTTATATAAGGGTTTACAATACATTTTTGTCTTAAATGAGTGACTAAACTCTGCAAAAAACCCACACTGGACACAAATACAGGTTTTGTCTAGATTAAATAGCCTAGTGATAGCTTCTTTTTCTTGTCTGCAATCTTTTTGCCTTCCCTTAAAGAGATGTACCTTTGCAGACAGAACCACATTTCACAATATTGTCAGCAGTAAAAGAAAGTAAAGGCAGTGCCTACATAAGACCAGGTCTTGGAAAGCCAATTAGGCTCTGCACTGGACCTGCTTTTCTCCAGCAGTGAAATTTCAACTCAGATCATTGCAAATAACAGAAGTTTTATTTCCCAACATTATGCTTCCCCCCCCCTCCCCCCCCCCCTTTTTGATTTAATCCTGGTTTGTTCTGAATACACAGGCTCAGACTTCAACAGCAGCTACACCAGGAACAACTGTCATCTCAGCTGCTTTCTCATAAGAGAAAAGTGAAACCCTTAATGCTAAATACCATCTTAAAACCAGTAACAGAAAATGTCCTTAAACATAGAAGAGGACACAAGGCCAAACTTCAGCAAAACTTCCTATGATTTCCCATTTCAGGGGTTTAAATTGCTTTATTTTTTAAACTCTCCCCCCCTCCCCTGCCCCTCAGTCTGTTTTAGAACTAAAAAGGTTTTGATTACAATTGCTTGCTGTGGTATGAAGTATGACACCATAATAAAGAGAAGGATTTGAAGAGACCTTATAGTGGCCTTCCAGGGGCCTACAGGAAGGCTGGGGAGGGACTATTTACAAGGTCTTGGAATGACAGGGTGAGGAAGAATGGGTTTAAACTAGCAGAGGTGAGATTTAGACTGGATGTTAGGAGGAAGTTCTTTAGAGTGAGGGTGGTGAGACACTGGAATGGGTTGCACAGAGAGGTTGTGGCTGCTCCCTCCCTGGAGGTGTTCAAGGCCAGGTTGGATGAGGCTTTGAGCAACCTGCTCTAGTGGGAGGTGTCCCTGCCTATGGTGGGGGGTTAGAGATGGATGATCTTTGAGGTCCCTTCCAGCCTAGACCAGTCCATGATTCTGCAAGTCTAAATTTGAAACTGCCCTTCTTTTCTAAAGAGCTGGGAGAGTTCATATCCATCCTAAACTAAACCTGAGTGGTTTATGGCATTCTTGTTGTCCCTGCTTTGAGCCACAAGATGCTCAGGGCAAGAGGATAGAAAAACTTATCTACTCCTTGGGAAAGGCCAAAAATGCTCTACACTGGATTGGACGTTTAAATGGAGGGAAAAAAATCTCTTTACAATTATATACAAAAAGGTATTCAGGTAGAAGGCAAACATTCACAAGTCAGGCTCTGCTCTTCACCTGAGCCTACCCGGCTAAAGTGTTCCAGAGCCAGCCAAAAGCCTCCACCCCACTTCGTATCAGCAGGGCCAAGAGCAGGCCAAACTGCCCCTTCCCACCCAAAGACTCAGGCCTGCCACAGGCTTCAACAGGCCCAGTGGCATAGCTGGGAATTCACTGCCAGCCAAGGCCAGGAGAAAGCCTCTTCCCTACAACCCGTGAGACAGTACCACAGAGAGAGAAGAGAAAGTGAATTGGTTGTACACTCCCTTGAACTGAAAGATACAGGAACTGAAGCTGGCAAAGGAAGTAAAAGAGAACAAGAAAGGCATCTTCAAATACATGAGGAGAAAGAGGAAGAACAGGGAAGGTGTGGGGCCACTGCTGAAGGAGGAGGCAGCCTTGATAACTGGGGATGCAGAGAAGGCAGAGTTGCTGAATGCCCTCTTCACTTCAGTCTTTGCACCTAAGGCTGAACTCCTCTATGTACTCCAGACCCTGGATGAGGGAGGGAACTCTCCCCACCGGTCAGAGCAGACTGGGTTAGGGAACAGTTACACAAATTAAACGTTCACAAGTCCATGGGCCCTGACAGGATGCACCCAAGGTTGTGGGGTCTCCTTCTGTGGAGACTTTCAAGACCTGTCTGGATGTGTCCCTCTGTGATCTATGTTAAACAGTATTGACCTGATCTGGCAGGGGGATTGGACTCAATGATCTCCTTGAGTCCCTTCCAACCCTTACCATCCTGTGATCCTGGTACAGAATCAGAGATTACAATGTCCTAGAACAAGACTCTCTAGCCTGTGGAGAACTTTTCTTTACAGTTATACTAATTAACTCTTAATTTCTCTTAACCTATGACACCCATGAGGTAAGTTTCCTTGCCTTCAAGCTCATGCATACTTCGGTACGCATCTTTGTACATGTGTGTAGCTGGAAAAATGCACATACCTTTCTGCTAGAGGTTGAAGTATATGCAGAAGAGTCAGCCTTGCCTTCCTCCGGAGCTTAACCTGCAGCAGAAGACACAGAATCCCTAATCCTGTGCAGTGATATTTCCCCCAGCCCAAGCTGCTGCAGTGAGCACTCTCAGATCATAGCATCATGGAGTCCATTCTCAATGGCACCTGGAGCAGCTTGGAGAAATCCATTTGTGCATGTTAGAAGCAGCCATAAAGTGTCATAACCTGTGGATGCAGTGACTTACCTTCTGCACAATCCTTAGTAGCATGGGGCTGGAAACATAAAGCATTGCATTCCCAAATACCAAGTGCAGATGATGTTAGAATGATCATCAGTACCCTATCCTAACTAGCCGGGGGGCCAACCAGGCCCCCCGGCCTTTAGATCACCTCCACCATTCACCCAGTGCACACCACAGGGACTCACCAGTGATGAGAGGAGGAGGATCCCTCTGCCCAAATGGGCAAACTTAGAGCTTCTGCCTCTCCTGGGTCAGCTTATAAAGGAGAGTGGGTGGGGAGGGCAAAGTGGCCCCACCTGGGGTGGGAGGAGACTCCAATAGAACCCAGGTGCTCTGGGTTTGGGGGATGAAAGGGGCAAATGAGATGTGGGGTTGGAAAGGGCCAGCTGTGGTGGAAAAGCAGAGATGGTGCTGAAAAGAGGGAGATGGAGAGGAAAAGAGGATGATGGGGGAAAAGTATAGAGATGGAGAGGACAAGAATGGGATGGGGAAAAAGAGAGATTATGAAATAATAAAAATGCCAACTGTGTTTACATTGAACTTTTCATGACCAACCCTGTGTCATCTCTGCTTGGAGTAGTAACCAGAGATCTCTGCTGGTTCACTGTGTTGCCTGAAGAAGAACAAGTCCCACTTGTCTAAGAGGAAAAAATGAGAAAATAAAGGAGGAAAACTAAGAAATAAAAGTGAAAAATAAAAATAAATACAAATTATATATATATATACACAAAGCATGAGGTCTTTCAGCAA